>NC_061521.1:11687500-11902500 GCF_022379125.1 Scophthalmus maximus | reverse complement strand
GATATTTTTGTAAATCATATTTAAAAAGTAAAACATAAGCAGCGCATAGTTTTACTTACATCTGTTTTAAGTGGTTCTCTTCAAATGTCCAACCAACAGCACGAAAATCTGAAAAACGTGAAAAAATTCAGTCAAAATTATAGACGCAAAAAAATTAATTAAAAAATAAATAAAACCGGCAAATATTCAAAACTGAAAATTGGACAAAGGCTTCCCAATAAAGCTTTCCATAATGTTATGCACCAAACGTTACTTATAGTCGTTGTCGTACCTGAACTGACCACTGGGGGTCAGTATAGCCTAACATTAGACGGTGGTGCAGTCTCTTAAATTAAATGTATTGCATTGCCAGAGATATTGATTAAAAATATTTATTGTCACTGTATATATAGTGTGTCTGAAATACTCGCTTGTTTCATGTAATTAAATAGTGTTTTTGAGTCTGGCTTCTTGATCTTACCGTTGTACAAAAAAGCCAAAAGGCTCCGAGAGATGATTTATGATTGTACTAATCTCTACCTGTCATGCTCTGTGCTCTATGGACCATGACCCCCACTAAGCCTGGTGCTGTGCATAACGATATTTAACAGACTAAAGAAATGATCACCTCCACTAGGCAGGTCGTGTTTTCAGCCGTGTGCCAGTGTTTGTTGGTTGGCTAATTTGTTTGTCAGCGCAATTGAGGAAAAACTAATATTTAGATTTAAACAAAACTTGGTTGAAGGATGGGGCATGGGCCAAGACAAAAGCCATTAAATTTGGATCTTGATGAAAAACAATAAATTAATTCAGGTATATTTAGGTGACTGATATCTGTGAATGCAATTTGGTGCAGCTTGGTTCAATTTAAGAGGCCAATTTTGTCTTTCCTATTAAGCTTTCCCACTACATATTGACCAGTGACACAGACTCAACACTAATGATAGTATAACCAATGGAAGTTACTAATGCGTCACATGATTTGGGGCCCTTTCCCCACATCTGTCTAAGCTCTGACCCTCCAAACCTGTGCCATGGGATGCCTGCTGAGCCGATTTTGCCTGGTTTTGGCTAATGAAAAAAGGAATAGTCGTCCCATTTGCTTTGCTTATTTCAGGACAAGAAGGCACTGGACTGAGAGCAAGCCAGACAAAAATGAAGGATGCAGAGTGAGCTATGACAGTGAATTGGTCAGTGTTTGCCAGAAAAAAGAGATTTCAGAGGGAATGCTGGGGCAGAAGAGGAAATGTTGCCTGCAAGAACTGAGGAGAAAGAATGGTTGTTAGAGGATGAGAGGGATTTGCCTCAATGAATTTTGGGATAGTGAAATAGGCTTGTGTGTCTGTGTATTTGAGAGAAAAAGAGGGAGTGAATGCCAAGGAGAGAAAGCCTGGGAGTGTTGAGATAAGCATGGGTTGTGGGAAGATTGCTGTTGTTTTCTGGGCACACAATGTGCATAAATGCCCGTGTGCATGTGCACATGACAGTTGGGACTAGTTGTTGAGTAGTGATGGACCTGCACACAGTCTGTTTTTGAAATGTCGACCTGCACTGGCTCCACTCTCGATCATCGCCTCCTGTCTTTCTCTCTCCCCAAGTTTGCTGATCTCTCTCTGTTTACCTCAGTGTTTCTCAGTGTTCTGTACTTTTTAACTTTAATGAGGCCAAAAATATTTCTTATCTTCTATATGAAGGAAGAGACTCTGCTTATGATCTCTTGCTACCGTGCTGCAATCACGACTCACGGGCCGACTCCACTGCATAAACCCCAAGACTAAGCTGTGCTCTGTGATGGGGGACAACAAATCAACTTGCTGCACGTAAGCAGACAATTAAGACAGTCAACCAAATGTATTAAATTGCAGACCTTTGGTGGTTTGATGTCAATAAATTCATAAATGAGTGAGCCATTGAAAAAATAAAACCTTGAAATAAGCAAAATGCTCACCGATAAGGATGCTAAGGGATTTGCTAAGGCCTTTTCCACAAACTAACAGCTGTGAAAGTTGTGATAGGATGTCCCGGACACATGAGAGGTGGTTTGATGTAAATGAATCCATAAATGAGTGAGCTAATGCAAACCTTTACATTTTTTTATTGATGTTGTTGTTTTATTTATTCTTTTTTTTTATTCAGGCAAGGCAAGTCAACTTTATTTGTATAGCACATTTCAACAACAGGGCAATTGAAAGTGCTTTACATAATACATTAAAGGCAATTGGGAAAAAAATGTAATAGCAGTGGTTTGACATTCCTATGTCTATAAAGAAAAAAAGTTATTGAAGATTGAAATCGGTCGTCCCTGGCAACGCCTCTAGTGACATGCGCACTGGGCACACGCTCAAACGCCTTGCGCTCTCTCCACTGCATCGTCATCTTTGGCGATTTTTGATTTGATCAAATATGTGAAACATCTTCCTGAATGAGCTCTCCGACACATCCCAAAACGTATCGACGTTTAGACGAAGATAACAGCAGCGACATTTGACGAATGTCGAACATGAACATGACGTCATCATCCCGGTCACGGTAAAACATCAACATGCAACACACCTGTGGCTAATTGCCACTTCCCCATCTGTGCGACGCACGCTACACGCCATCTACTGGGCAAAGGAGGAACTACAGACAAGGCTCTAACAACATTCATAAAGACGACTATCAAACACGTGATAACAAAACATTAGCCTGACTCGAGCCACTTAAACACACATATGTACGCGTGTCATTGAACACACAGACAGCATGAAAGGGTAAATAGAAAAAAAAAGTTTGATTTCCAAAGACTCAAATCCCAAGATGTGTTCGCAGGTCGCCTCGTCCGAGTTTCTTTTCGGAGAGGCAGTGGCAGATGGCAGCTTCTACGGACACTCACATCAAATGTTCTCGCTCACACGAAGGAAAACGGATGTGGGCGAATCGCAGCGACGACAGAGAAAAAGGAGTCGTGGGAAGTTGTTGTAAGTGATGCACATCGCGACCTAGCTAGCTAACATGCAGGTGAGCTCCTTCTTTTAGTTTGTGACGTCATGCTTACCGCAGCTGCTGCTGTTGTTGTTGTTGTTGTTGTTGTTTGAAATGCTTCACACTTTAGATGCAGTGACAGCCAAGACAGTTGTGTAGAATATTGAACAAATGTGGAACACTACGGAGCCCGTGAGTCTCTGACGTGTGTCTTCACATCCCGTGGCTCTGGTGATCTGTTATCGATTATCCAGACCGGGGCTGCGGTAGCTAGGCTAATTCCGGAGCTAGGGTATTACTTTCAAATGGTTAAAAACAAAGCAACCCTCAATTTAACCATGTCCAATTTTCCTAATCATTTTCGTTGTTGTACGGCTTGATTTGATTTATAGAAATATTTTGTCACTAGCCTGCAACCTACTACCATACAATGTTTCATATATATATATATATATATATATATATATATATATATATATATATATATATATATATATATAATAATTTCAAATATGTAACAGGCTTTCCTTCGAATAATCACGTCCTGTCCTGATCTATACAGTTGATGCGTTCTCTGTTTCCATGGCTCTTCATGACATCCTCGATCTAACGAATCAAGACCACTTTCTTACCGTTGTCCAAGAGGTTGACTGGTGTGAAGATGAGAAACAATGTTTTTTGAATTTAAATGTTTTTCGCCCCCAATTTCAAACATCTCTCTTTGAGAGTCTTCCACATAGACTTGGCTCTCGTGAAAAGTCTTTCCCGATCTCTTGAATCTGATGTTAAAGAAAGGCAAGTTGACACCTTGAGTTGTGTAGCTCTGTCCGACTAACAGTCCAGAATCAAGTGAAAATGATATATGACGGGAAAGAAGCAACACTGTGATTTGAGAATATTATTAAACTAAGGGCTGCAGCCAACTATTATTTTCATCATTGATTAATCTGCAATTTTTTTAAAAATTATGATGGTAAAAACTGTTGAAAACAATACGCATCATAGCTTTTCAGAGGTCTGAGAAGCCTGTCTTCAGATAGATAATCAGTTTAAGGTGTGATGACAAGATATCATGTATAATATATCTTCCAGCCCTGATTTACAGTTAAATGTTATTTATTGGTGACTGTGAGATCCAAAATGATAATTAAGTTGATGGCCATCTTGTCTTTTGTTTGATCCTATAGTATCAAGTCAGCCTTTGCCCTTTGAGTAAAACCCATCACTGAATATTCTTTGGCAAATCCTGGTCCTCAGTGCTTTGTGTTTCTTTGTTTCCCCCTCGGCATGAAAATTGTCATGTGCCGACTCACAGACGCAACGCCTGAGTGGGCTGTTTGGATTGCGATGAGTTCCCGGACTTTTCATTTCCCAGTTGTAACTCAGGCTTGTCTATTGTAGAGGTGACCCCCACTGTGTCGCACAAACACGCCCGCGCAGACTGTTTACCATCACAATGCTGACACTGGCACTTTCCCTCGCTGTCGGAGGACTCGTTTTTATGTATTTTTATTGTAATTAAATGGCAGTTTAAGCCCCAACTGGAGCTTTTCATCCACGACCGCAGATCAAACTGAGCCACTGCCAACACTTTGCTTCTCCGAGCCACCGAGGATAAAACCCACCAGTAAACAAAAGATAAAACATCCGATTGAAAGCAGAAGAGGGAACAAAATCAACATAGTGGGACGACGTGTTGATTAGTGACTGTGTTGTCTGATGCTGGCTGATGTTGGATTTTGTTGACTACAGAGCGGGAATGATCAGGCCATCTACGGTTTGGTAGAATTATCTACAATGTTTTGTAACCCTCCGTTGACAAATAGTCTAGTTTGTGTCTCTTGTAGAAATGCTATTCTGGACAAAGTTTTGGCATTTGTTGGGGAAGTGAGAAATCATTTAGAGCATTTTCTTTCTCCATATTGTCAAGAAGTCCCATGAAAAGACCAAACCTAACAGTGATATGATCCTAGTATCAAGTATTATCTGTGCATCTACAGCCTGATAGCTTGTTTCCCTTTGCCACTTGACCCCCGGTGTTGTCTAAAAATTATAAAAACAACGTCCCATCATTACACTGGATGGCATGGCCCTTTATTATTTCATTAACACGGGCACTTTACTCTGAGGTGACCCCATGCACACTGTCACGAAAACTGCAAAAGACAATCTGCAACAATTTCACATTTCACTCAATATGTACATATTTGTTACTCATTTCTAACGATTGAAATCTTTAGTGGGAATGAATGATTGGGCTTGGGACTGAATGTCACTGAGAGTGTTAGGAAGTACTGAGAAACGGGATAACACGTTGTTCGTTATTGGTCTTGACAAGAAGTAAAATACAGAATATTGTCCAGGCTCATCCCCGTGATATGTTGGCTATTCGCTTATCATGACATATACCAGTGTCCAATGTGTTGATGGGTGTAATATCTTGTCCATTTCCTCGGGAGAGGATGGGGAGTCTGCTGCTTTTCCAGTCCCCCATGTGATCTGATGTTTCCACTGCTCCCATTAGACAGATATGAACCATAACACTGAGCCTTGTAACATCTGAATGTGTGTCTGTGCCAGTGCGTGTGCAGTTTGGGTTTTTATGTGTGCATACGTGTATATTCAAGGATGTTTGAATGAGCAGGGGTTTTGTGTGTTTTACTGGCCGATCAGGGCGAACCCACACTTATACAAAGACATATAAAAAAAACACATATTTGTGTAGGAAATGCATAACAATATGGCTTTGTTCATTTGTCTACCCTCATTTTTTATAGGGTGAAAAATCTGTGGGATGATGCTACTCTTGATTTTCTTGAACATTGCAAAGCACATGGGGAGTATGTCCTGCGATGTACCACTAGATGGCATCCTGAGAGAGGCCTTGTTCAGCCCAGCAGCACTATTTTGTTTGACTGCAAGAGAGACATAAAATAACACTCCTCTTCACAGGCATTCATTTTATATGAGCCTAAAACTGGCGTGATCTATCCTTTGCTCTTCAGGCCTTTTTATGACCGTTTTGACATATGAGTCTAATATTCAGTACTTTGTTTTCTTGTCCAGAATTGCTATTTCTTAAGGTTCTATTTCTGTCAATAAACGAAGCTAATGCGAGTTATTCTTTTGCTGTTGGTCTAATTACAATAATGTGTAGTAAAGTCTTTTGCACAGAGAGTGAGGAGAACAGTGAAGTGGATGTGAAGCATGATATTTGAAAATTGTGTGTTCTGAAAAAAAAGAGAATAATCATATTTTATATATTGTGAAATCACCAAATATTTTGATAATTGATTAATTGGTTTAATCAATGTAAAAACATTCTTCACCATTTATGAAATTGATGAAACCAAACAACTAATCGATTAACCGATAATGAAAATAGTCATTAGTTGCCGCCCTAGCCAAAACATTTGTGAATGTTTTCTTCTGTGCTCATTCTCAGCAATTTAATAGATAAAAGGAATTGTACAGTTTGGTTTGGTGTGTTTTTGTGCTTTAGGATATGAAATTGTTATTGTCTGTGATAATCTACTTTCCTCAGAAATTTAATCCTGTTAAACGTTTAATGTTTAATGGTCGGTTAGTTCTCTACACGGTGTCCCTATCCTCGACATGTTAACACTGTCCAACAAGGCTCTGTCAGTGAGCCTTCAGGAATGTTAAAACATGTACACATAGTTAAAAAGAATTCTGCGACGAAAAGGCTTGTGTGTTTCTGTGTGTCCGTGCGTGCTCACATTTGTGTGTATTGTATGTTTTGCATTGTGAGACAGGTCAGGCGGCATTTGCTCTGCGTGACTGACCGAGAGCCGAGGACCAGGAGCAGCCAGCTCTGTGTACCCACGGACAAAGGTTGCATGTGAAAGAGAAATGTTCCACCACACCAGGTCAGGTCACCTTTTGAATACTTAGACACGCCCTCTTCCTCTCCCTGTCTGTCAAAACCACTGGTCAGCAACACCTTCTTTCCTCTGAATCTTTTTTACCACTATGTCCGTCCGTACATGATCCCCTTCACGTCCCCTCTCCCTCCCGTTCTCTCTTCTCTCCCCTCAGCTCAATCGCACCACACTGGCTCTCTTTTCTTAGCAAACCTTTCTCTCATCCATTATTGAGGCTTGTTTTTTTTCCTGGAGTCTCAGAATAAAGAAGGGGAACGGATCTTTTGAATTTTTAATGCCCCATATGAAAAATGTATCATCAGTCATTTCTCAACAATATGAACTGGTAAACTTTTAGCAGGACACAAGGCTCCAAGTCACGAGATGATGCGAGACATGGTAAAAGATCGGGGCACAGCCCGGTAGCCTCTGACATGTAGAGGTGGAGAGGGTCAGAGGAGAAAAGGAGACGGTGAAATGTGACAGGAAGGTGACAAGGTGATGTGGAAATTGAAAGTATCGACTGCAATCATCACAAAAATGACTCGCATCTTAATCTCAATCAAAAGAAGAGCACAGGAGAGAAGGTTGATACTGATCTTTACTGATGTTCATAGATTCACCTCGAGCACAGGGAGAAAATCATATTCGGTGAATAATAGGAATGATTTGAATCCCAAAGGCTGTGGTGAATGCTACCGCACATTCTCTACTGGTCTTCTGGGAGTTCTGTTATGCACCAGGAAAACCTGTTAGAACTTGAAGCTCCATCTCCCTCTGCAGTCATCTAAGCAATCTCACACCCCTCCACTCTCACCTGAGCTACAGCGTGTGCTCCACAGCTCTTCAAACACCAGCCAGGTCAAGGTCAGCGTTGTGAAATGGTAACAACCTTTTGTCAAGAAAAACTCACCGCCAAGCCAGCAAAACATGCACTGTGACAGGAGATGGGCAAAAGGCAGGCGCAGAATGGGAGAGTGTATGGCCCGTGGAGGAAAAATGACAGAACTGAGAGCGTTGCATGCTCACATGTATCTCTCGCTCTTCCTCACACTCCTTCTTTGCCGTTTCTCCGCAGCAGAACAATGTGATTTATGACCTAGCAAGATGCAGAAAATCCTGAAACACATTTCCTCGACGACTGCATGCCATGCATCAGCTCGGTCACCACTGGATGTGAGACAAGTTGAGCTACATGAGGCGAGGAAAGTAGAAGGGATATAATGCATTCTACGGCTACGTTGCAGTAAGCTTTACGGAAAAATATATGGTACCCCTGTGGATCTGACAGGCTGATCTGCCCTCATATAGCTACCCCTATCATAAATCTGCCCAAACCCCCCCCCCCCCCCACACCTTTACCATTGATCCATACATGTACATCTCAGAGCTTAAGGTGGGGGAAGAAAGAGAAGAAATGGACCAATAGCCCGAGGGTGAGGTATATTCCTCAATATATACCATAAGCCTGGAGGGTACCATCTATATTTATACAGTAATTTAGTTGTTTGTGTCTGCAGATTGGCCACAGCTTGTTGGAGCTCATAAAAACTCCTTGGGAAAATTGATGTAACATATAGCTCCATAAATGCCCCTCCTTAATGACCTTGCATAATCTCATCTGGGAGGTTAATGCCTACAAAGACATATATAAATGAATGAGGCGATGGGTCAATGTTGGATTTTTATTATTTTTCCATAGTGATGTTTGCCATATTAATGCAATGGGATTCTCTTTACTGATGTGTAAGATCATCTCAAAAAGTTGTGCAACCTTTTAAAAACAATGAATAATTTTCTTTGGTGAAATATAATAAGCTGTGCATTGGTGGCAGTAGAGTGTTTTAAACAGTTGTTGTCCGTCTCTCTGATGAAAGTTGCTTTTATTGCACTTCGCTGTCTCTAGTAGCCTTGGACAGCTTATCACTGACTGCCAGCGATCCGTCAGGGGGAGTGAGGTAGTCTGGAGGACAGGGACAGGGAGGGGCCCGCTGCTCTAGTTTCTAGAGTCGAATTGACGGCAGCAGGATGATTCTGCCATGGGCCTTGGCTGGTTATGACAGTCAGGGGGAACCATTAAGGGACCTGCCCTAATCTATAACAGTGTGTCTATGTGAATGCCATTTAGCCAGAGGTACTGTGCTCACCAACAGCCGCAGCAGCAGCAGCATTGAAGGACATCAGGACTGTGGTTTACATTGTGGTTTTCAAACAATGATAGATCAGGGCGGCGAAGCTATCACAGATCTCTTTGAGGTGCACCAGCAGGTTCACTTTACCCTCTCAATAATTCACCAGGGTTTAGAAGTGATTTCTTCTCTCCATAGCCAAGACAGCACACTGTGAACTGCTGTGGAAAGAAACCCTCTTGCTGAATGTAATATTCTACAGTGTGTAGAAAGCAGGTGTTTCGTATGTGGGTTTCATGCACAATATGCAGAATGTATAGCCTGCGGCAATGGACAGAAATAGAACCAACAGCCTGGCAATGAACTGTCAAGAGACAGGGAGCAAGCGGTTCAAATGAGGAGGAGGAACAGTACGGGCCCGGCTAATGAAAGAGGGACTGAACCAGTGAAAATTCCTCCACAACAACAGGAGGGAAACCAGAGAGCATCTATAATCATATCTGACATGGGTGAATGTATTCCGTCTTCATTTTAGCGCAGTCCCATCCCTTTTCTGATGGAGATGAAGTTCTAATAAGGAATTGATTTTTCTAAGGGGGAGGCAAAGCAGTTAAAAGCGTCACCTTCTGACCCCATTGCTCATAGGAGGCGTGACAGGAGATGGTCCTCATCCCAGAGAATCAATGCTGTACACCTCATGAACACCCCTCGGCCGATTTCTGAGGCCCAAATGTGTCATCAACATGTCATCGAACATGCTTCTTCGCCAGAGGCGACAGGGACCCCCCCCCACGTCGGATGAGGGGGCAGAAAGCGGCATTTCCGCCATTCTGTGAAATGGTGCAGAAAACTGGAGAAAGAGGGAAACGCCCCACAGTGTCTATCAATCATGAGTCTGCAGTGCTGACCTCCTGTGAAACTTCATCTAGATGCCCTCATCTATCTGTCGGTGAATAGGAAACGAGGTAAAAGAAGGAGGGGGTGGTATTTGAGCCAGCAGCCAATCTCCCCTCCCCTCTCGGATGCATAATTCAGTGTTTCTTTCACAACAGCCTGCGCTTCGAAGGGCTCAGCTCCCCCAGCCATGCGGTCGGCAGTCTGCTAATATGAAAGAAGCTCCGAACCGGCTCTGTTGTTCCTGCAGGATTTCTGGCCCTGCACGCTCTCAGTCATACTTGTATGATTTATTCAGCTCCGTTCGTCTGTTGTGTGAGACTCGGACCCCGATGGACAAGTTGGAAAACCATTTTTGTCTTTGTCGGGATCAAGCCACAGAACTTGGCAGAGGAAGTGTGTCGGCATCACTGTTGGTTGTCAGAGACACTTGAGTAGCTTAACCTCCCACTGGTCATTAGTTTTACTGCTCTTTCTCAGAGGTCCACCACTGAGCCAGTGAACGGCAACCCGCCTTGTCCTCAATAAGCAACCAAGGAAGGAAGCATGGAGGACAAGAGCACAGGGTGACTCTTCCCGTTCCTCCAAATACAGTCCATTTTGTTCAAGTCGTTTCAAGTTTACCGACCCATCCATTTTTTTTTCTTCTTTTCTGTTCATAACAGCTTATACCTTATCAATATTATACAAATAAAATAAGGAAAAATAGATAAATAACTTTAAATAAATATCTGTTTAGTAGTAGGTTTTTCTGTTGAAAAGGGGAGGTTAGTTTTTACAGCGTTAGCCCCCCAGTGGTGGTGTGGTGTTGGCTGAGACCCAAAACTCCACACAGAGAACCTCCTCACTGAGCCACTCGTCTCCTTTTTATCTCCCAGAAGGGGCATTTTATTGAAAACCATGGCACCACCACATCCATGAAACTGTAAGAGTGAATTTGTCTGCTACCACAGTGCAGGGAGTTGGAGGAAAGACCCAGCAGCTGCTCTGTTTGGTGAAAGGCCTGTTTTTTTAAATCACTGGTCATGTCACGTTTATAGCTCCATACGAAAAGCAAGCTTTATTTCATTTTCATGAATTTTTTTAAGGAATTTGTGGCTAGGTGAAGAAAGGTAGATTTGCAAAACAATTTCTTTAATGTTCAAATTTAGCTTTAGCCACAGCCAAGGAACAGATCTAGCCTCCGGGCCCTGATTTGCTCTCCTCTGTTCCAGGGTTGGGATTGACCTTTAGCTTCACATTATATGGTGGTCCCCTGTGTATGTAAGGTTCTCCCATTTGGTTCTGTAGTGTCTTCTTGATTAATATGTGAACACATTATTTGACTTTCTTATCTTTCCTGAAACAAAGTGCCGTCTCCACTTGAGTGCCTCTATAATCTGTTTATGTTTTGCTTCATAGGCAGAAGATAATGGTGATTCTTTAATTGCCGCTTGGCTTTTCCTGCCTTCACTGGCCGTGTGCTGCTCCAGGTCAAACAACCTACTGTGACGTCAAATGTAATGAGATGGCCTAATGGCTTGTTAAATAGCTTGGCGTAAATGATGGCAACTGAATGGGTGGTGGGGGTGACTGAGCCTAGTCTGGCCCTGTGACAGCAACGCTTGGGCTCATGACCATAATTCATCAGCTTCTGCTGATGACGAGATCCCCTCTCCCAATTCATGAGTCGCATTGCCATTTAATTGCATGGAAACTTTCCACCCCGGTACGAGCAAAATGGGTTTGATCTCACTCACTGTTGTGTGAACATTTCAGCCTTATCTCTGTGACTCCGCTCGTCTTTTGATCCTCTCTCTAATCGAGGAAAGCTTAGCTTGGGGAGCGGGTTAATTGTGGAGGAGCTCATTCCTCATGTTTAATTATTGCAACTAGATTTTTTTTTTTTTGCTGAGAAAAATGTTTCCTCCTCTTTTCATTGTGTGGAGCAGAATTAATGGTGTGTTTTACCAATTCAATGATTAATTTCACTTTAGTGAATAACATTTTCTATTAGAAAATCTCTGCTCACTAATACCCAAGGATTAAATGAGCATTATAAAGCATATTTAGTAAATTGTTCTTTTATTATTACCCTGCGCAGCGGTATAGCCACGGCAGGTGTGTGTGCGTGTGTGGGCGTGGGTGCAAAATAACTGGACAACCCATGGACGGATTTTCACTAAACTTAGTGGAAATATTATTTGGCATTGTATCTTTAGATGAGTTATTTTTTGGGGCCGATTGGTTAAAGGTCAAGGTCAACTAAAATATGGTCCTACAAACACTTTTCCATGGTATCGTCACAAAAAATTGAGAGACAGTTTTTACAGCCTGATTGATCAGTAAATGATTCCTCATTATATCATCTGATAAGGGATGTCAGGAAGAAGTCACAATGAAAATGGCGTTATGCACTCTTCCGAGGTATCTCTCCGTCCTATATACTGTAGACACATAATCTCCAAACTTTTGCAGCCAATGAGATTAGAGACACAATCTATAGTTGATCTAAATGAACCAATCATCCGTGATCATATGGTATAAATGAAGTCACGTCATTATAGAATGGCAATATTACAATATCAAAAAAATACAGCTTTGCCTGATCCAAAGCTTTTCATTTTAATGTAGAAAATATTGGTGCAGATTGAAACTTTTTATTTTTAGTGCTGACAATAAGTTTAGATATACAGTAACTGTAAATGGACTCCGTGTGGGTAGGCAGAGCAAAGTACAAAGACTTTGCTGTGCCTGTCACTGAGCCGCCAGTGTAGGACTTGGTCATTAGCTATAGCAGTCATTAGCAAGTTGTTTAATTGAACTCATTTACAGGCTATGCTAATCTGCTGAGGTGACCTTGATTCTGCGTCTGGGTAATGTTTGTTCCAGTGCAGCAGAGTGTGTCTCTCCCGGTTTGCCATGATGAGCTCAAAATGCAGTTATCCCCATGTTTGGCCATAAAAAGACTGCACTTCATTATTCATAATAACCTTTGCTGTTGCCCCACAGAGGTGATGAGTTTTTTGCGCTCTTACGTAGACGGATGCCAGGAGAGCAAAACACATCTGCCGAGAGAACCAGTCTCAGTTCTCATCGCTGCCCCTTTTCTTTTCCTCTTTCACTGCTCACTGTATATCAAGCGAACCCCTGCCAGGTGAGCAGAGAGGTTGTAAATACGGGGCACTCGTGCAGGACAAGTAGCAATTGCATAGGGGAGTAGAGGAGTGATTGAGTGAGGGTGGGTGCTTGCTG
Organism: Scophthalmus maximus; assembly: GCF_022379125.1. Lineage (NCBI taxonomy): Eukaryota > Metazoa > Chordata > Actinopteri > Pleuronectiformes > Scophthalmidae > Scophthalmus > Scophthalmus maximus. The sequence continues at coordinate 11,889,416 of NC_061521.1, read as the reverse complement.
GAGTGATAGATTAATGAGGCATGGCCTTGTCTGTGTGGGGTGTGTGATGTCTGAACAGGGGGTATTTATTTGTACCAGTGGCTCCCCTCCTCCTTGTTTCTGTGGTCTATCTACCAGTCATTTGGATTTTGTTTGACTTTTTCTTATTTTAATTCAGATAGTTTATGTTACAACAGATTTTTTCTTTTTGTGAGCTCAAATATACAAATATACAAATACTTTGTGATTATAAACAACATATACTTTTGGGTGAAGATGAAAATGCCATGCAATGCATGACAACGCCAGCCGTACTGTATGTTGACACAGTGACACAGTAACACAGTAACTGCCACACACAGGATTGACTTTCTTGGCTAGTTACCAGAAAACAGGGAGAAATACATGTTTATTCTCTCCAGTGAGCTGAAAGGGAAAGCTTCCCTCAGGCCAAGAGACAGAGACGGTGCCATGTGATGGGCAAAGAGAATAAGGAAAGAATAAAGCAGAGAGTAGGAGAGAGATGGTGAGTAACAGTGGAGGAGCGTAGGAGAACAAGCTTGGAGAGAGGGCAATGATTGAGAAGAGGGCAACCACGGAGAAAATAGATTAGTCTGAAAAAAAACCCTCCAGCAACAACGATTGCAACTGTATGGAATACCAGAAGAGGAGAGCAATTTACTGAAAAGGCTTTAGATGAAAAGAAGATAACATGCTACCTCGTCACAGAAGTGGAGTTGGTTGTTTCTCTTACGGCTGATGCGGGACTTGGTATGAGCAGGGTTGTGAATATACAAAGAACATAAGCCCGTGATTGGCAGACACATTTGCGATGGAGACAGACAAAGAACGAAAGCTCTGTGAGCACAGTGAATAGCCATTTAGAGGAGACGAAGTGAGAGATGACAGCTGAGCAGAAGGGTGTGAAGAGAGCAGGATGGATGAATGGGGGAAACGCTGGGAGGATGGGGAGAAGTGAGTGGGGGAGGTCCTATTGTATATTGTGGTCGGATAGGACTGTCTTGTGACCTCCGACCTGTAATTGGATCAATGAGTGTGCGGAGCACTGTGCTGAAGGACCTACAGTGACGGATTCAGCAGGCCACATTTTATTTTGTATAAAGGTGTGTGTGTGTGTCTGCAGCTCGCTGTAAATGACGTCGTGATGATGGCGGAGCAGGTGTGAATGAAGCATCGTTCTCGATGTGATTGGTTTTCATAATTGAACGTGCAAGTGCAGTGTCCTTTTTATTGAAAGTGGAATATAAAGTCCGGAAATTGATGTTCTCTTATACATTTAATATCATTATTTTTTATTATCCCTTTTCCTCTATAATGCTGTTGTTGCATTCGCATTTTGGTAGGTTTCGCTTTATTAAGCAGGGCCTCATCATTGATTGAGTCCCTTTGAGTCAACTGTCTGTCTGCGCATTTGTTTGACTTGTTGATCCCCTCCATGTGGGACCACCAGCTCCTCGTCTGCTGACCCGTGTAATTAAGGGCAAGGGCCTCACTCCGTCTATTCCTAGGGTGAAGATGAAGGGCACATTAAACCCCTCCACCACCACCATATGTATATCTTCCTCCACTGTGGTTGGTGGTTTTTGACCGTCCGAGTGTGCGCTCTGTTTGAGAGATATGTGTCATGTCTGACCAAATCCTTTTGGTTTACCCAGCCCAGGGCAGGATGTTCATCCATCTGTGTGGGGTTTACATGCCAAAACAGCCGTGATCCGCTCTGTCTCGACAGCATCCACACCCGCAGAATCCACATGCCCACAGCTACTACTTATCCCTGCTTGTTTACACAATGCAGCACAATATGGATTTGGCTTCGTCTAGCCTGTGGAGCTACAGCGGGCTGAACCTTAATGGTAAATAAGAAGGCTGTGGGCCAATGTGGTCCTTGCGCTGGAATTCATAAGCTCCCATGACATCCAAACCTTTCTCTAATTGGCATCACTCTACCTGCCACGAAGTCCAGCGTGATAAACTATGGAATACGAAATGCAACCAGTTGAATTTGTTAAAGCAGATTCTGACAACCCTGCCCCCTGCGCAGGTTGATTGTCAGGTATCCGATATTGTGGTGGTCCGGTGAAATCAGATGAAAGCAGAAAACAAGGTGAGCGCAGAGCTTCTCGCCAAGGTCTCTGGATGCTCACGATAGGTGGGATGGGTGGAGTGAAAGAGATGGAGGCTGCACAGCTCAGTCTTTGTGCATCTCCAGAGTGAAACCTTGATCGGGGATATGGGAAGGAGGAGAGCTGGGAGGAGGAGGATGGGCTCCAAGAGGGGATGCGAAGCTACTGGTTTAAAATGAGATTTTCTCTTATTTATTTATTTAGCTGAGCTCATAGCTCAAGGCTGTCTTCTTGCTTTTTTGTTGTATGCTCTGTGGCCTCAGTGCCCCCTTCCCCCTCCCCCTGCTGTGTTTTTAATGCGAGCGTATCTGCAAGTACAAATACCGTATGTGCCTGCACATTTACACCGCTGCTACGTATGTGTTTGCACTTTTTGAGTGAGAGTTTGTGTGTATGTGAGTGTTAAGGAGCATTTTGTCCCTGCTATCATAGCAGGTGTATTCTGAAACCAGGGCCTGAGCTGGTGTCTAGGGATGAATGGCATCTTTTGGGATGTATCTGTTTTATTATGTGTGTGCCAGACAGACATGCTCCGCATCTATTGCACACACAAAAAAAAGCAACGTCTCCCGGGCTGTTTGCTGAGCACAATGCCAGCAAACAGCTCAGATTATGCAGGACACTGCAGAATGAGAACAAGAGCAGGTTTGTCTTACTTTTTTTTTTGTTACAAGTTCACGGACATTTGCACCGAACACACTAAAATCAATATTTTTATTTGTGAGGCTATGAGAATTTATTCAAACGCAGAATGCTTTCTGTGAGTGTACGATTTGAGGAGTTGGAGAGTAATGAGCAGCCACGCTCAAAGCTTGTGTTCACTTGAATGCAGATGAAGCAACAGAAGGGTTTTGGAGCGAGGGTGCTGACAAGTTCAGTTGGTGAGCTCATTGATCTCTTTTATACAGGAAACTAGTCTTGTGTCAGAACCAGTTGAGAAAATGATACTTCAGGACCAGAAATACATGGATGCCCCTCCAAACAATGCAACATGTTCAGCGATTGCTTCCACTCACTCGACACTTGAATGCAACTCAAACACTAGCATTCCTGTTTTTCTTGACTCTTGGCTGCGTCCCACATAACTTCTCCCTCCCGTTCCTTCCTAATTGATCGCATGCTGGACGTTAGTAAGGGGGGAAATGGCTTTCTGTGGTGTCAAACCGCTGAGCACTCTCTCCGTCTGTCTCTGTCACAATGTGGCCATGTGTCCGTCATCTCCCATGTCTCGGATTTCTCAGCTTGTTCTTTCACAGCTCTGTTACCATGACTGCAGGATGTGAGGGGGTTTGCTGTGATGACAGTGAACTGGTGAGCTGAACTGAAATTGTGGAGTTTGGAGAACAGAGAGCAAACGCAAAAGAAGTTTTGAGTCCAGAAGCCTGTGGAAGTGGGCAGCCCTGAGCGCGCACTTTGCCATGCTCAGATCTCAGAAACAACTATATGACTCACAGCTCTTGAAAAATGTACCAGACTAAAATGATGCCAGGTCGTGGGCCTCCACCATTTAAACTCAGACATTTACCGACACACATTTGCGGTAGCCACTGCAGACAGTTATAGACCCCCAGTGTTTGACTGTTTTTTTTTCTAAAGAAAATTCATGGGCTGAGAATTGTGACCTTAAGTGCGGCTCAACAATCAGACGGAGCTGGGGCAAGTCCAGCAGGAGGACAATGTGCACCTGCACTCGTTTAACCTATTTCTGTGTGTGTTCTGCGAAACAGAGCTCCTGCAGCGAATGACAAAAAATGCTCTTCCCTCTGTCAAGCAAGAAAGACAGCCTAGCAAGAAAATGTGCACAAGGTGCTTTAATTTATATTTTACCCTTTTAAATGTGCCAAATATCAATTTGAAATGAATGTGACTGTGATGAACATACGGAGAATTATTACCAGGATCTGTCGCTTCCCTCCCCGAGCGAGTTTCAGCTCATTGTTTAGCTTTCCGACCCACAACTTTACTGTCAAGAAAAACGCAGTAAGCAATCTAGCTAATGAACATTGGGCAGCATTTAATAGCTCGGAAGAGCGAGATATATCTCTTAAGGGTGAAACTGAGCCAAAATACAAAGTACAGTAAATAATTAGATTAGACTTTTGTATGTGGCCAGAATATCAAATTAAAAGGTAATGACAAGTCAATGTTTTGTTCACAGATTGTTTTCCAGCACAACCGGTTATCAGATACATGCATGTCCCTATTCATTCCTGTTCACTATTCATGGCCCTTTGTACTAATCTTCACAATAAACAGTTCGGCAGCTAATACATGCAGTAAGGAATTAAAGTGTAAAACATCTAAACTTACTGATGTCACTGAAACTCTAATTTTGAATTCTTCACTGCTAGTTTCAAATTTGAAAAAAAAAAAATTAATGAATACAATACAATATGCAGAATAGTGTTTATATCTTGAAAAATATAGCCCTTACAATTTTTATATAATACATGCCTGTTTTCTCATCCCCTTGATAGAAAATAGTGTCGGATCTCAGTGATTATTTTTTTCTTTTTTAAGTGTGCGGTTCTTCAACAGGGCTTCACTTAGTTTACATTAAGATAAGGCCTGGAGCTTGTCAGTGGCGGTCAGCAGTTTAATGAGGCCTCAAGCTGGAAAGCAAAAACAACTGACTTGCCCCTTCTTTTATCAACATTTCTGTCCAGCTAAATTCTCAGACATGTGGTCACTTATACACCATATGTAACTGTTATCTAATTGTCTCCAGTCTCTCTACCCATTTACTCAGCACTCAGAGAGTTTTCATTACTTTGTACAAACTACAGATTTGAGTCTGCTGGTCAGTTGTTAATGTGAGCGAGGAGGACCACAGTCTGCGGTTAATGTCGATCCTAGTGTTTTCCAAAGGGCGACGCCTCACTTGATCCACAGGACAGCTTCATTTGTCAAGGTATCCGTGGAGCCACTTCCAGAGGCTCTCGGCTCAATCTGGGGTGGAGGAGACGGGACAGGGGCAGGACTCTTATCTTCTACTATCCCCCAAAAAAAGACTCACGGTAGATGGGTCCATTTGTAGAAGAAATAAATATAGACCCACTACTGACTAGCTGACAGCAACAGTTTGAATGCATCCAAAGACCTTGTTCCCCACCATTTTGAAGTGATTCTTAACTTTTTACATTCGGTCGGAGCAGGACTGATAAATGTGTTTCATCACTTAATCTGAGTTTGAACCATTGTCAGGACAGTTTCTGGCTACAAACAGACAACCGGTGCCGTTCAACAAGTCACTGCAAGATATCCATTTTGCTTTGCCTGTGATTCAGGAATCAAAACACAGCGTTTGCTTTTTGGAACATTGGCATTTCATTTTTTTCTGTGGCAACAGTTAACATGGAAAAAGATCTCTCCTATGTGTAGTGATTTATACTGGCTTGGTTACAATGGAAAAACACAAGACACAGGCTTGTGTGTCAGCAAACTTACTCATAATAACCATATCTTACGTTTTCTTAAGCCGTGGTGTCAGATCAGTATAAATTAGTACAAAAAAGAAGCCTGTTTATTGTCAGTAACTAAACCAACACCGTGCCCGTGTCATTTATCGTCTCAAGTCACTGCGATGTCTTTGTGTCAGTGTTTTCATTGCATGTGCCCACCGCTGTGACCTGAATACTATGAGTTTTTTGTGTGCTGCCCAGTGAGACTCTTGATGTTTGTGACTGCAGCCCTCCATCTGTGACAAGTGCTTTGAGTTTTTGGGGTGATCCTCACTGGTTTTTAACACATTAAGCAATGCACCCCTCCTTTGACTCCTTTCAGGGGGGACAAGCTTTTCATGGGACTAATTGGAGTGTGCAAGCCACCACAGCTGAAGTGCTCCCGCAGGGCCTCTCTTTCTCTTCTTCTCTTTTCTTGCCTTCTCCCCTCCTCCAACACCCATGCTTTTATTATCATTTGCCATATCGAGTAAACAACCTGTTAGTGTAAATTAGGGTCCAGTGAGTGATGAAGCGACACATCCAGCCCCTCCTGCCTCCTCTGCCTCTGCTTTCCCTTCTGTCCTCTTGCCGTCACACTCTTTCCATCCCTTTGAGCTCTATCCTCTTTTGTGCCCCCACCCTCTGTTCTGCCTTATTTGGCACGCAGCCTTTTCAAAGACAGTAGTAGTGATGATGATGATGTTGGTGGTGTGTGTGTGTGTGTGTGTGTGTGTGTGTGTGTGTGTGTGTGTGTGTGTGTGTGTGTGTGTGTGTGTGTGTGTGTGTGTGTGTGTGTGTGTGTGTGTGTGTGTGTGTGTGTGTGTGTGTGTGTGTGTGTGTGTGTGTGGATGCAGGGGGTCTGAAATGAAGATTGAAGCGGACAAAAAAGCCCTGGCGCAACCTTGAGGTGGAAATTAATAATGATAAAAATAATTACTGCCCCACTCCCCTCGCCCACTCCTCCCCGACCTAGTTTTCATAATGGAGAACGATAGCCCCCAGTCGCACACAATGCGTGTGTGTTTAAGTGTGTATTAGTGTGTCTGTGTGCATAGGGGAAGGGGCTGCAGACTCGCCATGGTGTAATGGGGATGGATGTAGGACAGGACCTACATGAAGGAGACACAGAGGCCATCAGGTGCAGGGATGTGTGCCGCTGTTAACAAAGACCTCCAGAGGTAAAACAGATGCCACCCGCTTCACCCTCTCTCTGCCTTCCGTGCCTCACAAACACCTGTGTTGGTGCTGGGATGTTGCTCACGTGTCAAGGTTCTTCATTTTGGGCAAATATAGTTGTGATGAGCGTGTATTCGATGTGTATTCAGCAGGGGTGTATGGAACTGGCAGCTACCTTGAGGATTTGGTGAACTGTAAGACCCCTACAGTATAAAGCTTTTTTCAGATATGAACTCCAGAAACTGTCTGGAAACTGTCCGGAGTTTATCCTTTCCTATATGCCAGACACAGCGAGAGACTGCCAAAGTCAGACACGTTCACACCAACAGGAGAATCTCCGGAATTCTGTGTGCGTGCGTGTGTGTGTCACATTCTTTCTAATCGGATGCTACCTCATGGCCCTGTTCAGTTGTACGCCTCTAGTCTGAGGACAGATGCATTAAAATGTTATTAGCAGTGCTGCTGTTGACACGCATTCAGACATAATCTGTAAATCTGGCATTAACAGACTACAGCCACATTCACATATCCCAGCATGGAAAAAGCAAATCACCGAGCTTCAAGGTATTCTACATGAAAAATGTGCTGGCACATATTCATCTAACCAGTGTAAGATGACAGTGAATGGCCCTGTGGAGAAAAACTGAGTCAGGGTCATCTTGCATGACAAACCTGAGGTTTTTTTTGCATCAACAAACCCATTATGTCAATGCAGTGGTCTCATTTAAAGACTTTGACTTTGACAAAGTGCATTTGCCTAAATAAGTGGGGCTAATTAAAAATAATGAGCTGCGTGGGTCTTAAGAGTACCAGCCATGGAAACTATTATAATATAATAGTGGCCATCCACATCCAGGATATAAAAGTTTTTATATAAACAAAATAAAGAGGCTACACTTGATTCATTTATGGTTATTGAACATGTTTGTGAGATTTTTAAAGTTTTCCAGGGGACCTGTTTATGTGCTTTTTTCTGGGTGAGGCCTGCTCCCCATCCTTACCTGTCCGCGTATTAGCAAAAACTCTTTGATGCCAGCCAAAGGTTTGCTTGTTAAGGTGGCCCATAACCTATCCAAGTCTGAAATTACTTTTTCTTCAGCTTGAAAGCCTCATCCACCACTGTGATAGTCAACTAAATCATTTTACCCCATGGATTCCCACGCAGTCGCATAATGACGTTCTCTTATTCTCACAATGGACCATAGGACCAGGAGACTAACAGCTGGGAGCGTGACTGTAAACTGTTTCTGGTGTCACAAGTCAGAACAGGGCAACAGAAGGAACAGTAACAAACTCCTGACTGACACATCGTCGCGGAGGGTTGTGCCATTTGACGGGCAGGTCAAAATGTGGTTTTGATTTGTAAAAAAAGCAGGAACACATTGTTGAGCTGCTTTTAGACATGCACTGAATTTCTGAATGTTGCTCTTGACATTTCCTGGAACTTTTCCTGTCAGCCCCCCAGTAAAACATCTGGAAAGTGAGCCCGTGTGTGAATACATCAGGAGAATCTCCGGAGAATTCACAGCGAGAAAGTGGGCGTGTTGATGACTGTAAACAAAAACACTGCGTTCTGCTGTTGTGAACGCGTCTGACTCGGACAATCTACTGCTACGTTCGTCATGTGAGAATGGCAAACTTTGTAAAATGTTCCAACCCAATTTACAGCTTTGAAGTGACACAGTGCCATTTGATCGGCATCATAGCCTGTCTACTGGCTTAAGAGCACTTTGCTGTGCAGCTGTGCAAAAATTGGTGAGACAATTTGTTCGCCAGTTAGTCATGTGTTTCACCAACTCATTGTCAGTGGAATAGTCATCACCACATCCAACATGGCCTTTAAGGTTGGTGCTAGCTGGACATTGTGGAACACACTATGAACTGGAAACTAGTGCATTCCGACATACCTTCACACATTGGATTACAATGCAATGTTGTGCTTCAAGTGACCCCTTGTGACATCTCTAAGGCAAGGATCATCTCATTTGTATTGAGGTGCTAATTCTGTGTGGTTTTTATTTCAACCCGAATAACTTTTTGTTCGTGTCATCTATTTCTATTGAAAGAACCAAGTTTAACACTTCATTTAAGTCAGAACTCGAAGGTTCAGAGGTGTATTTTGTCAGTGAAGGCTGAAGGTACTACAGTATGGCAACAGTTACAAAAAGGAATGCTATCAAAGCTGCACATAAGGACTTAAGCTCTTTAGGAAGTCTCAGCGGTGAGTTAATGCAGTTAGATTAATTAAAAGTGTTTGATTAAGGCGATGAGGGGCTGGGAGGTGGCTGTGGACGGGTTGAGAGGAACAGCAGAGGAGGACTTAGATAACCTCAGACCTCACAATCCAGTCTCAGCAGACTGGTCCACCTGACTGACCTCGTAGAACAGCTGGGGAGGACACGCTGTGTCTGAAAAGTTACTGCCTTTGGGTGGAGCTTACGCTGTTTCTTACTGCACTTTCTTTCTCCGTTTCTGTTCTCACACTAACTGTAGTGAACATGCTTGAACAAAAACAAACACCTTACATTGCAACACACCTGTTCCTTGTGGAGCCACTGTCACGCTTTCCACCACCACCACGTTATTTAGCCCTCTGACACTTTGTTGACCCATGCCGGAGAGAAGCAGCGGGGGTCTGGTCACAGTATAACTCAGACCTCTATATGAGGGGGAAAATGCTTTCTCTTTTCAGCCCTTTAAGATTCTGGCAGAGAGCTGTTGCTGTATGTGGATGGGTGAAAAAGAAAAAGAAAAAATGAGGAGCTAAAACTAAAACACATGAGCTCAGTGGAGAACGGATTGCGAAAGACTGTAAAGATGATGAAGTGAGCACTGAGCAGGCACTGTGCGTGTGTGTGTGTGTGTGTGTGTGTGTGTGTGTGTGTGTGTGTGTGTGTGTGTGTGTGTGTGTGTGTGTGTGTGTGTGTGTGTGTGTGTGTGTGTGTGTGTGTGTGTGTGTGTGTGTGTGTGTGTGTGTGTGTGTGTGTGTGTGTGTGTGTGTCCCCTAAAAGGGGACGAGTCGTGGCACTCGGAAAGTCCAGAGTAGTGTGGACAGGAGGCGTAAACGTAGCAGCAGTGATGCGTATTAAAACAAAAACAAAGTTATGTGGATGTAGCCTTGGTTGGACCACACCCATCTTCGAACTTGGCCTTCATTTTGATCTTAACTACAAACCTTTTTTTTTTTTCTTGACTACAACCTGCACGATTTTGACAAAACTGTATGATTTGAGACAGACAGACATACAATATTAACACCTGCCAAAGCACACACACACACACACACACACACACACACACACAACTGAGTACTCTCGGGTCAGAACGTCAACATGTTGACGTGGCTGGTGTGATCTCATTGCAAGATAGTCACTAATTTGTAAGTGGATATAGATGATGTAGAGATATAGAGATGCCGTTGTAGATAGAAACTTGCAAAATATTTGCCTTGTTGTCTTGTCCAGCCTTCTTGGATGTCTGTACTTCTGTGTGGATAAACACACAGTAGAGTGGAGCGGGCCTGGGAGCAGCAGCTGGCCTGGCAGGTGATCTACTTCACTTGAGCCAAGTATAAATCTTTTGCTTCACATGAAAGTGAAGACACTCGAGAAATACAGTGAGACAGTATTATGTGTTGTATGTGTGTACATTTGTAGAAGTAAAAAAGAGTACCCATTGTGTACCCCTCGTGTATCTGCTTGTGTGTTTGTGTGTGCGGGGGTTTAGTCTGTGGAAGCATCTGGCCATGTTAGCCTGGCAGTGTGCTCCTGCTGTGGGTCAGTCAGGCTACTAGAACATGGTGCAGCTGATAGCGTGTGTGTGAGTGTGAGTGTGTAGCGAACTGGCTCGGGACTGTTTATGTCTGTAATGGGCTCTTAACCACACACACCCAGCAGGCAGCTAAAGAGACCAGGAGAGACGCTCAGTGGTGTTAACAGCAAGTTCTTTACATTCCCCCTTCACTGTGATCATTTGTTTTATTGTGCTTCTTCTCTTTTAGCTCTGCACCACGAAAGGTGTCGTGTGGAAAATGCATCTTTCTCTGCTGAGAGATAACCGAGGAGCTGGGGTATCCCTTACACACCGAGCAAGAAATGGATGATCAGAGGAAGAAAGAGACAAGGAGGCAGTGCGTGGCTGAAAAGTGTGAGGTAGATATGAGAGTGTGTACAGGCTGTGAGAGAAATACTTCATAATCATTTGGTGAGAGGGGACTTGTGGGGAGAGAAGGCAGTATGGTGGCTGGTGTCCTCTGCGTAGTGGTGGGTTAATCTAGAGTGGAGAGGTGGTGCTCAATAGCTCTGACAGGGGGGAAAAAGTTGGAGAATCTTGTGGAAAAGTAGATGCCGATGGAAAACCCATGAAAAAAGCAACAGTAGACAAGAAGAAAAACAAATCCGAGTGCTGCTAAAGAGACAAGAGGAGAGACTGAGAGGTCCGGGATTGGAAAAAAGAGGGAGAGGGAGATTGAAAGAGGGGAGGGGGACTAAGGGGGAGAGCAACAGAGACAGGGGAGGAGAGGAAGGTGAAGAGATCGGAAGAGGGAGGGAGAAAGGAGGTGTGATAGTGGGTGGGAGAGGAGGAGACAGTCTGGTGGATGGGCAAAGAAAGACAAAGGAAGGAGGAGAGTGGAAGGGATCTGTCAAAGGGCTGGTTAGGGATGAAGAAACTAATAGATGCATTGAGACAAGACAGCCAAGGTCTCAGGAGAGAGCTACAAGAGTGCAATGTGGAGTAACACAGACGTTTAGTGAGAGTTGAAGAGAAGAGAGAGGGGGAGGAAGAGATTTAGGGAAAAGGCAGAGTGATAGACTGGCAGGGAGAGAAGAGGGAGGAGAGAAGAGCTGGATGAGAGAGAGGAGGGAGGCCGTCTCGTAGAGCGCACAGAGCCTGCGTGGAGCTGGTGTTAGAGCGAAAGACAGACAGAGAGAGGGAGGGTGGGAGGAGAGACGGAAACAGAGGGAGGGGTGAGGTATTTAAACGCCGGAGCAGGACAGCACAGGCGAAGCTCTGAACTCCCAGAGAGTGAAGGTAGGACAGGGAGAGGGAGCAGAACAACAGAGGTCTGACAGTTTTCCTCTCAGCCAAGCCCACACACTTTCACCCATAAATTTCACACACACACACACACACACACACTCTCACGCACCGCACTTTTGGACTTTCGACTCATCCGTGGACTCCCGAGCGTTGCCCTCCGGAACACTACCTGTGTCTTCTTCGCTCCCACTCAGCACTCTCCTCACCTCTTCACCCACCTCCACACCTCCCAAGTCCCTCGCTTGGTGAGGGCAGATGGCCGTGGTGCGGGCCTCTCTCGGGGGTGCCTTAGGCTGTGCCCTGCTGGCCCTGGTCGTGGGGAGCAGCAGCATGGATTTCGGGGCGCCCCCTGCGAGCTTCTATCCCCGTTTCAACCCCTTCTTCTTCCTGTGCACCCACCATGGGGAGCTGGAGGGAGCCGGGGTGGCGGAGGGTGGGGAAGAGGTGCTGCTCACCCTCCAAATTGTGGGCAGCCCCACTGCCTACACCCCTGGACAGGAGTACCAAGGTGAGCACACCCCCTGCGGTGTCCACTTATTTTTACTGCATGCTTAGGAGAATTGGATCTATTGTTTGTTTTTTTTAGCAATTTGTTCATCAGTAATGAATAGAAAAATAAGTGTTTTAAATTGATCTGATTGTGAATTTCACTGGTCGTAAAAATACAACTTAATTCATTTTAAAAAGCCTTCCTTTTGTGAAGGAAATTCACTTTGAAATTGTAGAGGTTTTCTTGATGTATACATATCGCTAGATCGTGCTCATTATGCATAAGATATATCACATTAAAGATATTAAACCAACTCCAAGATCAAGAATGAAACATTTTCTTCTTGTTTCGGTCCACACATGACGCACTGTGCAGTTTTGCGTGGCTGTTGTTGGAAACCAGCATTTATGTAACTGTAATAAGTAGTGGTGCTGAGTGGGACTCCTGCTCGGTGCTGTGAGCAGCTTTGGTGTTCCACTGAGCTGTGATCCTGGTGCTCCATGTGTAGGTGGCTTCTCCACAGGACTAACTGCGAGATCCCTCCAACTGAATGAGAGTGTGCGTGCATGCGAAAGCTGCGAGTGCGAACAGACAAACGGAAAGCATAGAAAGAGATTATCTGACCGTTAGAAATAAAGATCAAGAAATCGGTAAAGCACGCTTGGAGTGTGAGAGGAGATGGATATTAATGTCCCCTTTCCCACACTGATGTGCTGGCACCTGGTCTTGGAAAAAAAAAAGCTCCCCTCTGACCTCCACACTCTCGCCACTCACTAACACTGGGGACAGTGACCCAAACAGGCCACCGCAGCCCGACTGAGGTCACATTCCCATGCAGCTATCCTGTTCTCTTAGAGTGGGGTGTATACACACTTTATGTATATTACTGATTATATCTAGCTTCCTAAATACACATATATACGGCACATTGCCTGTATCTTTTTCTTAACTTGGTCTCTTGCTAATTTGATCTCATAAACTGTGGATTTATCACTCCGCTCTTGTGCTGTTAACAACCGCATCACGGCAAATAAACCTCTGGGTTGCAAAAAGGATATGTGCAGCAGTGTAATTGTATATAGAGAGAAAACTGATACGCAGAGGCCAGGAGAACGGAGCAGGAGAGGAGAGGAGTCTGGGAGAAGCGGTATTATCCTCTGTCTGAAAACAACAGCCCAGATCAGCCCTTCAGCCAAGCACCTTTTTAACAGGGGCCGGGCTTGTAGGCAGAGCGGGCGGGGAGAGATTTGAATAACTAGCCGGTGGACGGGAGGGATAGAGCGCAGAGAGAGGTTTAAATAATTAGCATTAGAAATGTGGTGGACTGGGAGGAGGGAGAGATTTAAATAGGGCCACGGCTGGGATCGGATGGAGTAGGGGGAGATTTAAATGACGATGAGAGGATTGAGCTGATAAGATACCAGCAGCGAGGCTTGCACGGAAAAAAATGACAGGGTTCCAAGCTGCTCACTTTTTTTTTTTCTTCTTCTCCGTACTCTGTTTTGGCACATGATGGCAGCTCATTGTTAAATTTCTAGGGTTTTTGACTTTGTTTAGAGATGAATGGAAAGAGAGCAAGTGAAACGTGGCTTGTGTGCTCCATTGTGCAACCAGGAGTAATCCCAGGTTCTGCATCTTTTCCAGCTCTTACTCATCCCCTCAAACTTTAATGGTTACATCCGTGCTTACATGTTCATACCACGGCCACTGCCTGGCTCATTGTGGCAGGTGGTTTGCGGGCTACATGTATTTGCCTGCTTTGAAAACAATGAGAGGCAGAGATGGAAAGAGGTACTACAGAAAAGGGCAAAGGAACCATTGTGACATTTTTCATTCATTTCAACAAATCATACTTTTTCAGTATGCTTCATTTATTTGGTCCCCTCTCATTGCATTTTTGTGTGCTCCCTGGGCTTTAGTTTTGGATTACATGTGATTTAATCTTCTAAAAGCAACGTGTGATCAAACCACTGAAAGAGATGCATGTGGAAATGGCGGGCGGAAAGTATTAGAGATGCCGGCCGTGCGGTTGAAGCGTTGTAGAAAAGAAAACGGAAGAGAGAGCGCGAAGGAGAGAGGTTGTTGGTGGAGGAAGGGAAAGTTAGAAAAATAACAGAGACAGACGACCCCTTATAAAAGAGGCAGGAGATAAGTGTCTCAAAGAACCACCTAAGCGTTCGGTGCTGAACGCGAGGAAGATTCTGCGTGGCCAATTTGTCGTCCAGTAATTGGGTTTCTGACCTGATCTCACTGCCTCTCGCTTCTCTGTTGCTTTTGAGTGAGACGGCCATGTGTGGGCAGCGTACTTTGCCCCATGCGTTTTCTTGTAGATGTGATAGCTGTGTTTAGCTATCAGAATGAAATGACCAAGAGAGGTTGCGTTACTCTGTTTGAAATGCTTGAGAGGGTGGGTGTATTGGCAGGGTCACACTGGACTAAATGAAAACAGAAATACCATTGAGATGGCCTGAACTGCTGGGAAACGAGAAGGAGCAAAAAAAATAAAAAAAAATAAAAGATTTCTGTAGTGTTGTGTGCTTGCATTCAGACTCTGGGGTCAATCCTTGTACCAGACAAATGGAAACCAAGTGTCACTGACATGCTGCCCACATACAGCCTTATCTTTCAGAGGGGAGAGAAGAAAAAAAGAAGTGGGATTGGAGCCTGCCCTCTAAACAATCAAACGACCCATTTGAACTACTTTTGCTAAACTCAGGAAACAGTTATTTCAGTAACGTCTAAACTTTTTTTTTGTTTTGTTTTTGACCTATTCCAACCCTGCAGTAGGAATGAAATATGTTCTCCATACAGCAACCAGAAGCAAAATCAGAATACGAAAACCAGAGCCCTTTCTCTACACAGTTAATCCGACAGTGTTGTTTTTCATTCCTGTTGTTTCTCTTCCTCCTGCTTTGGAAACGTCACATGTTCAGTTTCACAGTGTTCAAGAAGGCATGGTGACACAGCAGTGAGGGAACAGGAAGAGGCGAAATTCCCCCAAACGGGACTGTTTTTAGTATCAGAAAACATGGTGCTTCCAGTAAAGCACACTGGATTCCAATCATGAGCAGAGGGGACATAATTCTACCGTGTTATGCAGTCAGATTAGAAAGCACAATGGAAAAGATTGGTGGGGGAATGAAATAGCGGTGCCGTGTCCTCTGTGAGTCATTGGAGAATAGCTGGAAAAATGAAGGTGCATGAGCAGAAATGGGGCCAGTGAGATTGAGTGAGTGTCTTTTGTATGTCAAGGAATTTGTACCATTTTTTTCCCTGTCGATTTCAACCCACTTTGTAATGATGCTTGTACACTACAGTTGTGTTTATCCTGTCAGTCGTGTCAAGCACAGCGCATGTTTGGATAAAGCGCATCGTTGTGAATGGTGTCAATCAGTCTGTCATTTTAAAAAGCTTGAGTTTTTGCTTGTGTTGACAGTATTTTAGTTTTTATGCATTAACATATGCAGCTCTCCCTCTCACTATAGTCATTGTTCCGGCACATTATTGAAAACCAAATAATATCAAATAGAATTCAGCCGTGTGTCTCTACCACACTGCCATAATAGAAAAAGGAGGCCGAACAGCGGTGCAAGAGAAAGTGACAAGAGGGTAAAACGACAGAGCTGCTTAGCGAACTGGATGAGAGTACAAGCTGGAATGGCTGTTGCTGTCTATCAATGGTTTCTACCACAGTCCTTGTTCCACCTTTTCATGAGCGAATTATTCAAGACGAATGAGAAACAATGAACACTTAAAGGAGATTTGGACATTGCCACTAAATTAAATTCTTAATGGGAACTTGGAGATGAATTCATCCCCACAAAATGCCATCAGCACTTCCCATGATAACCTATCAGATTAGACATTGTGCATTACTTCAGCCGCTCTCCTGCCAGCCACCAGAAACAACTCAATGCGTCTCACAATGGGAAAGGATCATTATCCTTCTGCAAAGTTGATTACTTGTCGTGGTTGTGGGAGTTTTTCTGTGAAAGCGCTATTGACTTATGCCCGTAGAACAGCAAGTCAGTCATGTCGAAATGAAGGTCACAGACTCGAGGCCTCAGTAAGGCTGTAGAAAAGCATTATCTCACCGAACACCGGATCATATCAGTGAAGCCACAGCGAGACGTCATGGAAAAACAGCGCCTGTCTTTAAGTCTTCCCAAAAGCTGCTGCCAAGATGGCATCAATCTGCTGTGACTTGAGTAGCACGCTGGACGTCAACATCACCTTCTGCACCACTTAACCTCTGAGGGGGCCGTTAAAGGTCTGCTGTCTGACCTCTGACCACTTCTTGTCAGTGCTGCAATGCTTGGAGCTCTGTTCTTGCAGGGTGATTAGATTTGGCTGGTGTCCCTTCTCTTCCTGTCCAACAGTTTAGTGCTCTTTATGTCTCTTTTCAACTAACATGTATCTATTTTTTTTAAAAAAGCAGAAAAACTATTTAAGTATTTCTCATGGTGCGGCAAGCATTGGTCAGTGAACCGTCAAAAGACTGGCCTAGTTTTTATGCAGACAATCTGTTTAGGGGAGTGGGGGACAGTGAAAGTAAAAGTGAGGAAAGAGTAGAGGGGAAAGGGGCTAATGGTTTAATAGGGCTCTCTTGTGAGCAAGGGGAAAGCAACATGCGGACTGCACTCGCACTTTCAAATGGTCCAAATCCGTGCATTCATTAGCTTCCCAGCTCTTCAGCCTCTCCGCCTCCTGCTGCTTTGTCTGAATAGGTCACTTCACTGAGTGGAGGGAAGTGTGTCAAGTGTATTACTGTTTGCAAGAGCTTGCTGGGTGTGTTTGGATGTTCTGTCTTTGTGGACTTTGAATGATCCAACCATTTAAAGACCATTGTATTCACTGAGATATGCCAGTTTCCTTTATATGAGGGAGCAGATGGGCGAGAAATGAGAATGGATATTCATTGGGAATCTTCCCTTTGTCACACGTGCACGCTTGGCGATGCACACAGCACTCAGCTCTTAGTGGGTGATCCATCATGACATTGAGACAGGTCAGATGTTCCGCTGGCTAAACACAAATGTCCTGATCAGTGGGCTATTACAGTTGATCCTGTCAATGCTACGACAGGATATGACATGATAACGTGAACTGGGGTTGATGTTTCCCTCCTTTCAAGTGCTAAATGGCTTTGTCAAGTTTGGCACAGCAACATGCTTTAGCTATTTTGACATACTGTACAAACCTACGACAATGTAAGTGACGGACATATATGTTGTCTCTGCCTTTTGTATTTCCTCATAAAGAATCAGTGAGTCACAGCAGCCCTGGAGAAATTGAAGACATGATAGTCGAGATGGGCCGGATGCCACGTATATGCTACATTTATGGAAAATTGATTTACTGCATCAGAGCCCAGCAAATCACCTCGGATAACAGTGACATTGTCAGCCTTTGCCAGCCTGGTGCCATAGTGATGGCAGCATGGGACCAGGTGTGGTAGAGAGAGCTCAAATTGCAGGCAGTCGGTGGATCTGTGCCAGGCAGAAGTGTGTGCCTGCGCCAGCCTGATCTGGGCATGTGGCAAAGAGCTTTTACATTTTTTATTTCCAGTTTCCTCAACGGGTCATTTTCCAGCCAAAACAAGAGAGCTCTTAACCAGCAATTGTGAGCAGTGTTTTCAGTAACTTTCACGAGTGGGTAGACGAGGGGGCATAGGCGTTTTCAGGATATTGTGTGAGTGTGAGATTGCCTGTTGGGGGTTTGCCTGATTTGGAGTTCCATCTCTGTTGGGGGGGGGGGGGGGCAGATTCTAGACTCCAGTAGTCCTAGTATGTACTTGCTTGCTGTGTTTCCCTTCTGTGGCTTTTCAGGGGTCTAGAGGGTTTTGACGACTCAAACACAAAAGGATTCAACTCCTTGCACAAATTTTGCAACCTCTAAAGCAAACAAAATATAGTCATGGGGAGTTTTTTTCATGCCTGAATCACAAAGTAATTGGTTGTGTTGCTGTTGTTGCTCTCATTTCTGTTGTTACTGAAGATTAATGAGTGAGGAATGCTGTATTTCAGACATTGTAAATATATCAGTCTGGTAAACCATAGTGGTAAACAGGAAACTAGCCCACACAACATACGCTGTAGACCTGAGGGTGAGGATGAATCTAAACCACACTATTTTCCAACAGAAAAAAACAAGGGACACACCCTTCCACTCTCCATTAAAAAATGTTTTTATTTGCACATTACCGTATCCCCCTCTACTCTGCTCCCGCGTCGTTGATGTCTACTTTTCACTTGCAAACGGTCTGTAAACATAATTACATTTTTTTAACTTCAGAAATCTCAAACACCAGCTCTGCACATGACATTTGGGGTTCCATGTATCTATGCAACCTCATACTTATGTTCCCATCACAATCTACCCCATAACAATGGGCCAGTGTTCATTGTCCTTAAGGAGTACCAAGTGGCTCTAAGCCGGATTTTGAAAAGTGATGGATCCTTTTAAAATCTTCCTTCCCTCCTCCCCATCCTTCCTGCTGGACGTGTTGTTCTCATGGGGTGGTTTCCCAGCCGCCGTTGATTGGCGTGTCGGCTTTGCCGATGGCCTCTTCCTTCTAGAGAATAGAGCTCCTGTTGGAAGATTGTGTACCTCCTCCTCCTTCTTCTCCTCCTCTTGCTCTGGATCCTCCTCCTGGCGGCTTCATTGAGAGAGCTGTAATCCCTGCTTGGGGCCCAGTGTGTCGTCTGTGCTGATAGCATTCAGAGGGCCTTGTAGCGCTCCAATGGACCAACTACAGAGGAGGCGGCATGGTGCAACTGGCTGGGTGCTGGGCACACAGCGCGTGGCACAGGCGGATTAGCTCCAGCCCTACCCCCCATTCAGCCCCAACCTCTTTCAAACAACCAGACCCTCTCTGCCCAGAGAGACACAGCAGGCTGGCTGAGGCAGATTACACATCCGTGCACATACACAAGCTCACACATATTCCTGCCGAAAGTGACAGCATGGTTGAGGGGGTTGGTGTTTACAGGGCCCCCGATGCTCTGTTGTGAAATCCCACATATACAACTTCATACCTCTAGCCCCCACAGGTCCGTGTGTCATCAGTGAGCTCTGTCTCAGGGTTAGAACATCCACAGCGAGTCTCCCAGTAGACGCCAAACAAGATTAAATATGTTTTTCATGCTTTTTGGCTTTATCAGCAAGATTCATGAGATGCAAGCATACATAATCGTCCCGTTTGAAATGGGACATCAATTAAAAAGTGACATATTAGAGAAACTAATGATTACCCAGTGGACCAGTGTGTTTTACATCTCAGTGGATTAGGTGTTTGATTGTACCTTAGGTGTTTCATTGTACCTTTTGATTGTCTCTCTGGGAGTCTGACTGGAGACTGAAATTCAGAAAAACTAAAGAATAAGTGAGACTTCACCTTTCCTCGCTGTACTCTAAAGAGACTGACTGTGTCCATCCAATGTGTTTTTCTTTCAATGGCTGATCCCTGTCCTTAACTCCACTATTTCTCAATCACACCTCAGCATTGACCGCGCCCCCTCTGGAGATAGTAATCTTGTTTATCTATTTCACTTCTCTCAGTTAAACTACTAGGATACGGTGTTTTAGATGAGGGACATGAGGGAGTTAAGAGAAGATAATACCTGTATATTTTAGTTCCATTGTAGTATGGACGGGCACAATTGGAGACACTTGGAAACAATAATGAAGGAAAAACGCTTACTGACAGTAACAGTTCTACCCCGTGGTCGCACCAAGAGAAGAAACCCCTCATCTTACTTTTCACTATTGTTGTTTCTCGTTCATAGTATTTTCTGTGAATGCAGAGTAGACAATCTGCTTCCAGTGTATACGAATGGCCATGTGACTACATTTTCAGGTGTGTTAGTCTGGATGGGGATTAAAACTGATATGGTGTTAAAACGCTTGTCTGGACAGAGATCGCTTTTGATTTAAAATGCCGTTTTATAATGAAAGCGCAGTAGAATGGATGTTGCCACAGACAGAAAGAAAAGAGTTGGGATCAGAGTAGGGAGATGGATGGAGCGTTAATTACAGCAATGAGTGCATTCTTTCCAAGCTGAGCCGGTGTGATTAAGACTCGTTGTCCAGGGAAATGCTCCCCATTGATCCAGTAGAGACCATCTAGTCTTTCATTACTGCAACCAGCTTCTTAATTAGAAATCAATCTTTCCCCCCTGTTCTATGCAGCCCCCCCACACCACTGGGCTCCTCTCTTTCCACACAAACGTCCATACCCAATAGCTATGGAGACACATCAGACTGATGTCAGTACTTTTTCACGTACTTGGCCGTTATCTCAAATTTTCATGCCAAGAGAGAGCAGGGAGCGGAGAGCGAAATAGTGAGGCACAATATCCTTCCTTCCTCTCCAGCTCCCAGGACGTCTTTGACTTCTCCAAAGAATTTGCCAAACTCTAGGATTGTTTTTCAAAACTGAGAACTGAATCCATTAACAGTTCTAATTTTGTCTTTCCACTTCATATAACTTGGCTCTGTTGTTGACCAGTTGACACGTTGTATGATTATGTAACATGCTCCTTTTGTGAATGTAAAAAACAAAAACACTATTCTACATGTACCAGATTATTTTTTGTTTATTCAGTCATCTTAAAAAACAATAATTTTAAACATATCACAGTTTAAACTCAAACAGTAAATTTTCTGAAGTGCTAGGTGACCTCTTAATGTCTCCTAAACTATAGAGTTAAAGGCAATTACTGTAATGGTGAAAATGTTGTGTAAGTGAGAATGAGAGGGGAAAGTATAGAGGAGATGCTGAAAATGACTGTCAGAGATGTAAATGAACCTCTGTGTAAAGTGACAGTTTCATTATTCACGTCAGAGTTATTATATCTGCAAATGGGGGAACATGGTTGGCACTGCCGTCAGCCTGGAATACCAGAGGCAGCTTGAGCCTACGTGTGTGTGTGTGTGTGTGTGTGCGTGTGTGTGTGTGTGTGTGTGTGTGTGTGTGTGTGTGTGTGTGTGTGTGTGTGTGTGTGTGTGTGTGTGTGTGTGTGTGTGTGTGTGTGTGTGTGTGTGTGTGTGTGTGTGTGTGTGTGTGTGTGTGTGTGTGTGTGTGTGTGTGTGTGTGTGTGTGTGTGTGAGAGAGAGAACAGGCAGAGCAGATGTCTGGTTTTGCAAAAGGGAGACATGTCCAGATGTTTCAGGGTAGTAAGCATTCTAAACTATGCACACGTGTTAAGTTACAGGCACAGGTAACAGGACACATTTGCCAACTAATTGTGAGTATCACTAATCTCCACTCTTTTATAACAGAAGGATTGTCACTTTTTTTTCCAAAATGTGAAAGTTTGAACAACAGTTTTGGCAAATTTGAACAAGGTTGAACTTTTACATAATTTATTCAAATTAAATAATTTGAATGTCATCCATATACTAACAATCCAAGTGGTTTAAAGTACTGGTCATCTTTCTTGCCGTTGCTGCTGCTCTATGTCATTCTGCTGCCTCTGCTGCCTCACGTAATTTTGTGGTTTCTGGATAGACAGAGGAATCCAAACACTATCTGAACCTGCTTGGACACATCGTAAACTACTTCCAATATTCTTGTATGTACACCTTTTATTCTCACAGGTCAAGTTTGAATATTTAGAGCCCGACCGATTTGACACAGGTATTGGTGTTTGATTGCCGATATAAAAACTTTAATTCTACAGAATAAACAATGCAGAAAAGATGTGCATTTAAGTTTATATTTCACATTAAATGTGGTTGTTTTCTCAATTGAAGTTATATATATTTGGTTGTATTTGTGTTTACTTAATATTTATATTTATTTGTAATATAGTTTATTATATAACTCTAAGACACCAAGCCTCAATTACATTTATTTTTCAATAGGGTTTGATAATGGCATGTTACGAATCATTCATGATTTTCTGGCCAACATTTTGGTTTCTGAAAATGTTTATGAGCTATTATCAGCATTGGCCCCCAAAAATATTTTTTTCCTTAATTGCAATGGAGGTATGAATTATGAATTTAAAAGTAACAGACCCAGATTCCAATGAAATTATACCTCTGTTTACAGTGGCCCCTAGAAGCCTCAATTGTATTATACAAAAACTCAGTCTTGTTGAAAATCCATGCATACTGTATGTGCGCTGTGTACTGTACTGATAACAGTCGCTGTCCAACATAAAGTGAGCACAGGGTCTTTTGCTGTTCATGAATTTCAAACTGATAAAAAGTCCAGGTCGATACTTGGATGAAATGTGCGGTTTGAAGTGTCAGCCCATGAGGCTGGCTAAGATGAGGGCAGGTGCACCTGGTGCTAACTTACTTGCTTATTCTCTTTCATGTGATAAGCCTCAGTGAGCCTGAAATATGCAATGTTGGTAATACAAGGATGGTAATTCAGGGATTTTTTTTAAAACTGAAAATATATATACATACTTTTTAAAGTTCAAAATGAAAATTAAACATACTTTTTAAAAATTCTATTTCATCTCAGTTGAAAATAATTCAATAGGAGCAGGGTGAGTCATTTGAATGAATCAGGGACCGAATGGCTCCAAGACACGGACATTTAGTAAGTTTGGTCCATACAGTTGGTTATAACGTGAGGAGAAGTGTATTCTGTTTGTCACCAACAACAGCCTCTTTCCCAAATAAGACAACGGAGTAGACTCCTTCATAGTTTGACTCCAGTGCAGGTGGATTTAAAGATGCTTCTCCTGCACTGTACACCTGTCATTTGCACAGTGGCTGCAAATTCATCTGTGATCTTGACCACTTGATTCTTAGCATACAGTACTGTTAATCAGGTTATAAAACGTCATCAAATAGCTAATTAGCATTAGACCAAAATGATTGAAATTTGAAAAAAAAGCATGATTGAAAGGGGAGAGGTCTGTATTGTTTATTCTGTTCATTAGGTGAAAAAAAACAAAACAAAACATTACCAAAAGTTCTGTCTTCTTATTTAAAATATTTGCATGCACCCTGGACCGAACAGGGATTTAAGGACAGAGGTGATTTGCTGCTCTCTCCTATCAGGTATTTTATTTGACGGCCAATGGGAACATTTTCCAAAACATCAGTGCAGGGAGGCTTTTGGCCATTGTGCTACAGACCCATAGTGATCAAGTTTGTGTTGACATTGGCTAATTAAGTGGTGTATTTTTAAAGGGATGTAAATTGTTTGGATAGGTAGGTTAAAGTGGACGGAAAGGGTGCCACTCTTGTTGACAGGGGCATTTGTCCTTGTAAATGTCTTTGGAAACCCTTGCTCTTCCTTGTCCAAATTCGCAAGGCCTAGCTTTGACGGATCCCTTCCGGTCAATGCCTTCATCCTGAATCAGCGTGGGGTGGGCTATGGGGGGAGCTCTGGGAGGTGGGGGACGGACCCGCTGTGGTGCAGGACATGGAGGTCACATGGGCTAAGTAGCCTGGTGTCCCTGAGGCGGCGAGGTCGTATAGGCTCTGGCTGACAGCTTAGCCTTCATTACTTCCTTCCTGGTTCCTATCTGGGCAGCGGCCACTAGGGCAGGTGGAATGGAAAGGGAGTTATGCAACAGAACACAACTATGTCCAACGTCTGCATCTTGTCTGTGTGCACTGTCACAGCTGGCCTGCCGCTTGGCTATGTGTGTTCGAGTGTTTGCTCGTATGTTTCTGTGCACGTAGGTTAGCATGTGATGCGGTGTCTCTTTTCACATGTGGCTGGATGTGCTCTGTGTCACTGGCCGTAGGTTTTTTTTATATGCATGTGCTGTTTAAGTGTTTGTGTTGTGCGCCTCTGCTCCTTGTGAGGATCTGTGGTTTGGTCCCGACCCTAGTTTTTGTGGCAGCCTGGTGTTTTAGTGTTTTCCTACATTCCTTGAATTTTCTCTCTGAAAAGCTGTGGCCACTTTTCTGCCGTAAACTGTGCCCGCTGACATTATATCATCCGGTTCACGATTCTCTTGTTAAACACCTTGAGTTCTGATGAAAGATTTTAGCATTAGTTCAATAATGCGTTGATAAATGATGAAAATGATTCCGTTGGCTGAAGCCTTTTCCTGGTCTGCACACATGGATGAGCACATGGTGTTGCTCATAAGGACAACTCACACTCCAGTCCTGGCAGTCACCAAGCGACAGAGGGAAAGAATCATGGTGTTCCTGAACCCTAATATAAGCCTTTACTGTAGCCACCAATTATGTATATGTTGAGTAATATTCCTCTTGATGTTCAGTAGTAGTAGTTTTGTTCATCAAATGCCTGTAAGATGGTCTCAATCATTAATTATGTGTGATACTGTTGCTCACTGCGACAGGTCCCTGATTATTTGTAGCCAGCTGTCCGTTGCTCTCAAGACCTGCAGTGCTTTCTCACCCTGTCTCTCCTCATCCTGTCAACATGTCTTCACGACTGATGAGGACAAAGTCCAAACAACAGGACTGTTGCTGATCAAAACCCGTTTAGAGTCTCAAAGCAGAGATCAGTGCCGAGATGGGATGTGGGTGCTGTTTGAGGCTCAATGGGGTTATGAATAATGTTGAAAGCCCAGTGAGGTGATTTTCTATCAAAGTCAATCTCAGGTAAAGAGAATAGCCTTTGAGTTGTCACAAGGTGATATGCTTCCTCTGAACATGCAATGTTTCATTAGAAACTACGAAGAAAATGTACTGTCATAACTGATTCTGTCCTGTTGATTGGTGAATAGGCCAATGTCAACTTTTGCAAAAAGTATGAAAAGCATATATAGCACGTTGTATGCACAATAATACTATTTGTAGATTACTTGCAGATCATGTGCACATTATGCTACGTGAAAATCATAATAAAAAAAGAGAGAATGTGTTCCTAGAGAACGGATTTACTCAATCCTTATACTCTGGAGACTTGATACATAAACTGAGGCTTCTTTTAGAATAATTCATACACCTGTGCTTGCTCGTGTTCAAGCATGTGACACAGGCTCACATGAATGTAAACAGACTTCCCATGCACTGTATCGTATAAAAGCAGCACAATGAAGTGAGATGGTGATGCAGATTATGTGTGAGGAACAGGATGCTTGCGATAGAACTGCCTCTTCACTCCACGGCTGTTGCAGGGGTGAAGCCAAGTGAGGCAGGCAGGATGGCTTCAGCTCCCCTCCTTGGTAAGCGGAGTAGAACCTCAACTGAGCAAATTTTAGACAGAGAACAGCAATGGTTTGCATATGATCATTAAAGGACCTGTGAAGTGGTTTTAAGAGATTAATTGCTTTCATTCAGCCCTTAGCAAAACACGTCGGAGATGTTGTGGTTAAGCAGACCTGTAGAAGCTCTGTGGCTGATGGGTTTTCTGTGATCTAGTGTTTCACAGCAGCAGATGGCAGTGCCAGCAGGCCAGGATGGTGCCAGAAGGTTACGCAATGGAATGATGCCTCTTAGACCTGACTGGAACACCGCATGACACATGTGCAGGAACACACTTCCCACACCATCTTCTGAAACTGTAGAGAAACAGTCATACTTATGTGATTTAGTTTGTCTGCAAATTTTTGAACTGGACCAGGCTTAACTTTCCTGATCAGAGCGAATGACAGCCTACACTTCGTGGTGTCGTGCTGGTGACTGACAGTTTGAACCTTTTCAGGAAGCTCAGAGTGAAGTGGCACCCCGGCACTGGCATGACCACGGAAACAGATGGAATTGTAGCTTCCCCCTGGTCTGGCCTCCATTTCCTGGTCCTCTCTGGGGCACGTGTGTGTCTGCCAGTGGGATATGGGTCAGATGGTCGGTTATCTTTATCCAGATTGTTGCCAGGAAAACCTCCATCCATTTGGAAACAAAAAGGGTGTCCACTTGGTTCACTGCGAAAAAGAAATTTCATTGATAATACGTTCTGTTACAGTATTTCTTTTTTCTTGTCTTGCACAAATTACGTTTGGCACTATTGTTGTCTATGCTGTGATTTGTACATCACGGGGAATATTTTCTGCCTATGGTAGAACTATCTGAGTGCTTTGAAATAAAATAAAAATAATTTTATTTTAGGCAATGTAATAGCAGGTATTTGGTGTCATATGAACCGTCAACAGTGCTGTCAGTGTCAACAAGGTGCAATTAATATGATTACAGATAATATGTCCGTGGACATATGTGGTGTAGTAGTTAGTGCTGTCCCCTCACGGCAAGAAGGGTCCCGATTCGAAGATTGTAGAGTTTGCATGTTCTCCCCGTACATGTACTCAGGCTTCCTCCAACAGTCCAAGACATGCAGGCTGTGGTTAGGCAAATTGGAGTTTCTGAATTGACCATAGGTGTGACTGGCTGTTTGTGTCTATATTTTGGCCCTGCGATACGTTGGTGACCTGTCCAGGGTGTATCCCGCCTTTCGCCCCAATGTGAGCTGGGTTTGGCTCCAGGTTTTCTGAGATTTTGTGTGAGTAAAGGTAATGGAAGGTGTGGCCGGGTTTGTACACAAAGAGCAGAAAGGATCCGTTCAGCCCATGCCAACCACACAGGGACTTCAATGCAAGTCGACTGAGCTGCGACGTGAATCAGGTCTTCTATTGGAGCTCATAGACTTCCTGTCCAGCTCCATCCTAATCCCTCACCACGCTGTTCTCTGAGAATGAGCTCATGCCACCAAGCATTGCCAACCACAGTGCCAACAGTGCTTTGCTTCACCATAAGGAGAGAGACATTACTATTTCTTTTAAGATGCCACTGGGCCCTATTTTTCAGGTCCCTAACACGATCACTGAACCAGCACACAGTCAGCCATTCACATCACTTCAGAGTTTTCCAACATGAGCAGTGTTTTTTTCTCAGTTTTTCACTATTTTAACAGGCGTGGTTCTTGTTTGAGGAATTGGCCAAACCCATCTGTATCATGGTTGTTCCATCACTGCCTGTACTATAATTAAAAGAAGAAATGGCAACAACAACATAATCCTAATTCTCTTTCCAGCCATAGGTGCGTTCATTTCTTAAGGCACCAGCACACCTCTTTCAGAATAGTTTAAAATGTACTCTAGGATCTTATAAAATTTTAATCACCTTCGTCTTTTTTTGTCCTGTGTTGAGGATGCTTTTATACCATTCAAGATGTGCTCAGGTAATACACTAATGCAGTCCTGTTGTTCTTGATTGCACGCTGGTCAGAAGAAGTCAGGGGAAATCCTCAATGAAATATTAACCTAACAAATGTGAACCGAGAGTTGGCGAGACAAAATAAGGAACATCATATTCTGCAGATGAATAAAGTTGGATGGAAAATAGTTAAGATATAATTTTTGCACATCGAAATATTCATTTTCCACAACTGCTCAGTCCTTGCTGTGTGTTCTGCGCGTGTTTTTGAGCACGGAGAGACTTAAATATTGTGTTTTTGACTCTGTTTTGTTGCATCGTGTGGTGTGCTCTTACTCGGTGCCTTAAAATTACTCCTGGTGGATCCAGAGAAGTGAAGAAAGCCCCCGGCCCATCAATAGTTGAGTGGGAGCACGGTTGTGTGTGTCTGTAATGAGGCATACCACATCGCATCATTAATATTACATGCTGGCTTAGGGCCGGGGGATGTGCTCTGTGGTGTGTTCAAGTATAAAGCATGAGTGGTTGTATGTGGGTACGAGCGCTCTGCATACGGTGTAATTAGTGTTTGTCAAGAATTAGGTTTAGGTGCACATGCAGGAAGTCCGGTTTGAGTAACAGATTAATGTGCTTTAAGTTTTATCAGACAGCAAAACACAAAGTACTTCCATAACATCATGACATCACGATATTACGGAAGTGCATTAGGCAGGCCTAGCGGGTAGTCTGACATGCCCCCACACAAAGCCAGGTAAAGCGAAGGCGGAGGCCGACACTTCCTCAATCTGGATATGAGCATGGTACATCTCCTTTACAGTAATCCTTCGGCCTGGCCCTGCTGGATGATGTTGTCTTGGGTTACAGCAAAAGTTGAGCCTGGTTCAACTCTGCATTGTTTTGCCAGAGACACTCGCTTACCACCGCCCTATGCTGACGGACGGACTGGCTCCATTCAAATTAATAAGGGCTCTGCGTTTTTTCATGCAGGCTTTACTCAAAAACCCAACCCATCCTGCAACTCCAGCCTGCCCATTTTTGTGTGAACTTGATTCATAAACCAGATACTGGAACTAATAACTAATTCAAGAGAAGATTAGAATATTTTTTTGTTATAAAAAGCCTATAATGTACTTAATGTAGCTTTATCTAATGGTTTCTTTTCATCTTACATGTTCCATAGTGAAGCGATTTGTCGCTTTTAAGTGTTCCAAGGAAAGGAAACAAGGAAACCCTGAAATTCACTCCAGATGTTTGCATGAATTGGGCTAGTCTAACACCTGGTTTCTCTATACATTAACACACACACACACACACACACACACACACACACACACACACACACACACACACACACAGAATTTGCTACTGTGTTGGATGAGGGTGTTGGTGATAAAGTTCACCTCTGTTTCCCGCCTCATCCCCCTCGGCCAAGTGAACGGTTCTCAGAAATGAAGTGCAGAGCAGAATGTTAAAGGCTAGCATCAAAGGCTGCCAGCCTCCTCCTTCAGATCTGTGTGTGTGTGTGTGTGTGAGTGAGTGAAACAGAGGGTTTGTGAGTGTGTTTGTGTTAAGTATCCCCACAGGTGATTGGATCTCATCTCATCTGATCTCATCTGATTGGCTCATCCATCTGATGTGTTCCACAGGCGAGTGTGAGAGGGGTGTTAGAGGCATGTCTAAATAATTTAAATCTTACATTTGTATTGATCAGGTAGCGCTGCTCTCCATGGGCCACTCCACTACTCCCTCTCTCTCCATCCTTCTTTGCCCCCTGTTCTTGTTTTTTTGCGATTGTAACCTTGTGTCCCTTTCTCCCCCCCGTACCTCCACATCAAACAGAGCGCAGGTACACTGCTGCGAGGGACCTAAAAATGCATGAGAAGGGAGTAGATAGGGAAAGCGAAGGAGAGAGCATTTTTTTGAGCTTTATTTCTCAAATGGGAGTCTGAGCGAGAGAGAGAGAGAGCCTGGAAGAGAAGGTGCAAGCAGTGGATAAAGAGAGAAATTATATAACGAAAGCAGAATGAAATGTATTGTGTATGTATGTGTGTAAGTTTCTGTGGAGCGTAATGGAGTCTGTGTAACCTTGGAGATGCAGGTCAGTGGAAATGCAGAAATGAGCGTATTATGTGGACTGAGGGTGGTGAAGCCCGGTCCAGCCTAGTGCATTAAACCCAGTCCATTACTCCATTAAATACTGCATGGCCTTGGATCAATACAACGTAATGTAAACACTGATAACATGTCTCACCACACTCTGGAACGGCTTGGTTCAGGAGGTAATGTATTCTGTTATACAGAAATAGCACAAAAGAGGAGCACATACATCCACAATATGAACATGATAATTTCTCGTTTGAATGAGAAGGTCCACCCCCCACGTTCTGTGGGTATTGCGGTGCAAGAGGTGCACTGCGCAACATGGATTGAATATGATAATATTTCTGTTGCCAAGCAAAATATCTCTTTCCCACAGCTTCTTGTACACACTGTGTACACACTGATAGAATTTGGCAGTCCTCACAGCTGACAACAAAAAGGGAATACAGAGCAGTTACTTGTTGCCCACAGTGTTTTTTAGAGCCATTCATACAAAAGAGAGATGTCTGTGATTTACTTGCGAATTTGTATTTAATTCTTTAATGATACTGTAGGTCTGTATTTCAATTCAATTATATTTTTGAATGGACCAATAGGGATTTATTTCCTTTCATTAATGTTTTGGAAGTAAATTACATTTTTCATTGTCAATTAAGAAGACACTAGGAGTAAACTATTCGCCAGTGTTAGTGTGCTTCTTTTTTCTATATTCATCTATACCCCAGTGGAGCAGAGAGCATGTGACATAAAGAATTAGTACAATAGCTAGTTTTATGTTTAAAATCTGTGACAGGAGAAGAGAGAAGGAAATGTCTGGATATAATAAAGAGGGTTGTGGGATGAGTTATTGAGGCTTTGATATGGAGGAGAGCTGGGCTGAACTGTGCTTATAAGACAGGGTGTAGCTCATCCAACACACACACACGCACACACGCACACACGTAAACAAGCAATACACACACATTCAGACACACAGAAATGCTGGGCGCCTTGTGTGGGTACATGTTAATATAGTCACCCAGACGGACAGACAGACAGACAGACAGACTGGGCCACACAGCAGTCTGCTCTGCCCAGATTCCCACATCGAAACACACCAGGCCCAGAGGAATGAACGCCCCAAAAGCAAGCTATTGTAGCTATTGTTACTAAAAACACACCAGCGCCGCGGGTGTCTCCTCCTTTCCCCGTTCATTTTTTTCCCCAAAAAACACAGGGGGATTCCAGGGTCAGGAAATAACAATGCCTCCCATCTTTCCCAAGTGCGGAGGATTTTTAACCTCAGAGGTTTTTTTTTAGGGTGTTCTCCTTCGAGCCGCAGAATGTTCCCCTGTGCTCTGATCTGTCTGGCTGGAAGCAGTCCAGTGGCTCAGCGCTTTTTCCTCCAGTGATGTATCTGGCTCTGTGGTCCCGTCACTCAGGGTCTTTGTTTACCGGGTGGATCGATAGTTAACTTGCCGCCGGATACACTAAGCTATAAATCCTTTACAGCAGGATAATAGACTGGCAGTTCTCTGCTCCTTTCTGCTGTTTGTGTTGACCTGTGACGAGCACAGGCTTAGCGAGGCTATCAGGGTTACAGCCAATCAGCTCATCACTCTCTCTAATACAATTGGCAACAGGGACATGCTTAGATTTAAGCACTGTGACTTGTTCAGGGTGAGTTGGATTACCTTCTGGGCCTGTGTGTGTGTGTGTGTGTGTGTGTGTGTGTGTGTGTGTGTGTGTGTGTGTGTGTGTGTGTGTGTGTGTGTGTGTGTGTGTGTGTGTGTGTGTGTGTGTGTGTGTGTGTGTGTGTGTGTGTGTGTGTGTGTGTGTGTGTGTGTGTGTGTGTGTGTGTGTGTGTGTGTGTTACATGGTTGCTTTTGCTTTAACACCTGCCTGCACATCTGTGCTCTTTCCTCTCCTCTCCTCTCCTCCTGCAGGGCTTTTGGTGTCAATGGTCACTTTACATTTCTGCCTGTTGACACCTGAGCTCTGTGCCTCATTAGCAGCAAGATGTTCGGGTTCTGTATACAGTTGTGTGTACGTGCAGACTTCCTGTCCACTCGCATGTACATCACACCGGCTAATTATCTTCGCAGCCCGCAATCGACGTGTGAACATAACTTATTTGCAATCTCTGACATTTAATCAGTGGGAAATTCGTTTTTTATCCCAGTCCCAGACTTCATCAATAAATCGTCAATAAAACATGAGAGGTTAATATATTGCATTGATGAAACAGTTTCTGTTTTGCTCGGCTATGTGTCGAAACCCGTTGAATTTGCTTTAACAATTACCTTGAGAGTCACAGTGATGTTAAACATTCTCCTTCCTTCCTCTCTCGTCAGTGACCATCTCGACCAGTGTGTCCTTTGACGGTCTGCTGGTGACCGGCCTCTACACCTCCACACCGGTCCAGTCAGCTCCCATCCCTGCTCCAGCTGCCTTTGGCTTTGGTAAGTCTTCATGACGTAACACCGTAGTCCGTTTAGAGTTGCTTCCTCACCCATCCTCGTGCCAATACAAGCTCCGCTTCGCCTTTTAGCCCAAACAAACCATCAGAAACACTATATAGTTTCTTAGCGCCGGGATTATGGAGTATCACAGTGAGCAGAACCCAGCTCAGTGATCCACATCCGTTCCCAGAATGAGTAAAAAGACCACTTCCCCGCTCCCGTTGTGACAGGCCATGATGGATGAGGAGTGAGGATGATGTGACCATGGGTTTGGCCAGATGGGTTTTCATTGATGTTTGAGAGAGGAGAAACAGAAAACTCAAGGTTATATGAGGTGAGGACATCGGGGAGCAAAGCAGAGAATATATGTGAGGGGCCTCGGAGGGAATCTAAACCAACCTCAGTAACAAAAGGCCTCATGTCAATGGTCAACAGGTTAGTGGGTCAAAGGAAAGGTTGAATGGTCCAGTTGAAAAAGCAAAAACATTTAATTTAACAAAAAATGTTTTTTCTATTATAACAATAATGAAATGTTATCCCTGGATGAAAATTTTTGGAAACAATTTAGGAAATTTTGCTGGTTTGCTGAAAAAAAACCTGCAGACCCTTTTTGTCAGTATGTCATTTCTGATATTAGTATTCTAGTTAGTTTGCACTGTCCGCATGTGTAACTGTGTTATAACTAAATTTTCGCCTGTCTGTAAATTTGTGCAGTCTGCAGCAGAGAGAAATGGATTCAAGTTAAGTGCGACCCATTTCTGGACACTCACTGAGAATTTTTAGACTCGGATGAAGTGTGTGCGGATGGAGCCCCTGTGTGAAGGGGTTGGGGTCCTCCCGGGGCGACGGACCAGCCATAAAGAATTCCTTAGAGAACAGGGCTACTGGCCCAGAACTACTGCGCAGTGGGCTCACTTATCCTGACTAACGCCACTGTTCTTCAGACGCTGACTTCACCCCGTAGCCAGGGCAGCTCTTCACTCTTGGCAGCCCTGTTTACTGGGGAGGCATCCAAGCAAGGATTGCGTCACCTTTGCTTCACTCTCATTAATTTGAAAAGTTTTAAGGGAAGGGCTGCACAGACCGATAGGCAGCAGCTTGTGGAAGTGTGGCTCTCTATGCATGAAGTGTGACTGTAAAGCCTTCGGTTACAGTGTGTGTAGTCCTCTGAGCAGAGTTGCTGTCCAGGTTTTCACAGAGCAGTAACACAGTCTTTCCTCAGCTGAAGAGCTCTCTGTACTCTGTGTCGCCCTCAGGACTTCAAGCAGCTATGAACACACAGAATACATGTTGTCACAGAAGGCGAAACCGAAGAATGATTTAGTACTGCCACCATAGTCCGTTTATGTGTGTCCAAAGTGGTATTGCTGTATAAATTAGAAATCTTCAAATACCATTTTTTCCTTTCTGATACTGATCTGTGGACTTATACTTTAAAGACGTGGTATTGGATAGATTCACCCACCGATACAGTATTAGAGGCATTTCCGATACGTGGTATAGGTATCGGAATATGTCAAGTCTAAAGTACATTTTGATTTATCTGCACAATTATCAGATTAATGGGATCTTAATGAGAAACTCTTCATGACTTAATGGCAGCACAACATGCTCTGTAGCAGGGTGTCACATCTGGGGATTGAAGGTTCTTCAGGCCTCCCAGAGGGGGAGAGCTTAATCAATGAGCTCATGGAAATGCGTTGACATAAGAGAGCCAGTGTTTGAGCAAATTACTTTGAAGATAATGCGCTTGAGCAATAATGGAATGAGATGCAGCTTGATGTGCATTGTTGTGACACATATTAAAGGATCTGTGAGGACGAGAGGGTCATGCAACTCCACAAGGGAGTTTTATGACTTTGGTGTTTAGTGCAGAGAATCTAAGATATGGTGCGGTTCCAATCCCCCTCCGTGGAGACACATAGGGGACACAGATACGCATGGGCAGCAACATGCATGGACACACACACTTAGAATCCAAAAAAGAAACCTACTCTCACCCAAGAGCACATACACTCACTCCGGCTTTGTACAGCTGTTGGAGCGGCTGCTGGCTGGGTGAACATGTGGCTGACAGATGTATCAGTGCAGGAACCTAAATGAACTCCAGCATGGGAAGAATGAAACCTCACTGCACCACCACCAGATGACTGCGCACACTGGGAGGAGATCAGTGGTAAATTAGGATCTTCTATTGTTTTTGTTTTTTTTATCTTTTTATTTTAAATCACAAGATAATGCAAAGCAAGAGGAGCGGGAAGACTGTTTAGTTGGTGGATCTTTTATTTTTGCTGAACTGAAAAAGAGGGTAATAAGGGGACAGATGAAGGGAGCATGTATGGTTTAGAAGAGAGAAAAGTGAAGACAGGATGATTAAGCAGATAAAGGCAGGGAGTCGTGGAGACGGAGAGGCTAGTGTTTGTACACTGTGTTGGGATGTCTAGCGGTTGGTGTGGTCAGAGCTGTGGCAGCGAGGAGACAGGATGACTGCATGCCGGCCTCTGAAGAGAAAATTCCCCATGGCCTTCCGTGTCACCCTTCAGTGCATCTTTATAGGAAAAAATAATCATAAACCAGTGCATGTACATGGCCACATTGCATACAAATACACACACACTATATCGCTGTTCCTCGTCTTCCTCTGTCTTTCTCTTGTTTTGGTCCGACCTCCTCACACAAACTCATACTCAAACAATCATGCGTAGACACAAGTTCCCCAGGAATAACAATGCACTTCACAATACATTAGTAATGAAAATGTGAAGCTTTTGAGGGACAGCCTTTTTTATTTTTACTGCGTCGTCAGAACTCGACACCCACTCATTGTCGAATTAGCTGCAGTGCGATGGGCAATTTGGGCGGCAATCGGGGTCGTCTGAGGAATGCCGTGTTTTTAACTCCTGGGCTCGGCTGCCGCTCCGGTTGCCCAAGGCTCATTCCTCCTGTGCTTCAAGGCAGGAGATCCCCCATTAGCCACCGGGTGGCTTACCACAGACCTTTTATAATGCTATTATGGCTCTGTTGTGACTAGTGCAGAATCAGACAAACTGGAGCTAAAAACAATGTTATGTTTGGGAGCCAGGTCCTCTTGAAGGAAGGAGGACAGGAGTGCAAATTGACTGCGGTTTAAAAAAAATGTGCCCATGTGCCCGATAAATTAGTCTGACTGAGGCACAGCTGTAGCAATTATTCTATTTCAAGGTGCCAGGCACTCGCAGGAAAGACTCAACATTTCATTTTGGGCTTTGCCTAGTCACAATATACAGTTAATGGATGAGGTAGATTGTGTGAAGTGATTCATTTTGTTCTATTATGTAGTAGAGTTTGACAACCTAATTACTCATTAGAGACCTTTGTGGCATGTTTTACGGTGAAACCTCTAAGCTCTGTGTGTGTGTGTATGTGTGTGTTGTGCAGAGAGATGATGTTTAAACACTCTGCCAGAAAAGCAACAAGAGTCTGCACTGACTCCGCTGCTGGAGAATTCCAACTGCTTCAAATTTTTCCCTCCTTTGACTTTTATTCCATTAAGAGCTGGTAAATTTCCGTTCCAGCCCGTTGGCTTTCTGAAAGGAACACACACCACGTTCAAACTGACGTCTGCATAGATTTTGTGATGAAAACAATGACTTACATACATAATCGTACTCTTGATTTATTTGGTTGGGGTTGACAAAAAAAAAAGGATGTCGTATGTCGTACAGCAATGATGAGGTGACGTATTGGACTCCACTGGCCAGAGCCTGGATGGAAAGAACCGTGTCACATGTAATGGTCTGATTTGTTATGCTCCCCTAATGGCAAAATGTTTCTCTTCCTATCATTATCCATTCAAACACAAAGACAGAATATGTATTAATTCTGAATGTCTTCAGCTAAGTTGCAATTATGGCGATGAACAAAAGGCACTTAAAAGGAGGGAGAGAGCTTTGTGAAAAAGACAGGAGAGGAAAATGGATCGCCAAAAGTGCCAACATGGGGCTGACAAAGTGTTTGAGATTAAGGGAAAGAGTGTGAGTGGAGAGTGAGTCGAGAAAATTGTAGAAACTGTGCATGAAAAATGGCAAATGGGGACCAATGAAAGGCAGACAGGGTGTGAATGATATGAGGAGAGGGACAGAGGGACAGAGGGAGAGGAGACGAGAGGACGGCGTTCCATCACTCCCTCTGACGGAGTGGCTGATTGGTGTTGCCGTGCCAATGCTGAGCTGCTGAAACCGTCATTGATGGATGGCTCGTTTGCCGGGCGATGTTTATATTGTGGTTAATTTGCATATTTGTATGTATTTGCTGCGCGTTTGGCTTCTGCTTTAGCAAGGATCAGTCCCCATCTTAATATGATGGATCTGGCTGCCTGACAGAATGGACAGCTTAGTGACGGGGACATCCAGCTGACACTCTGTCCCCATGACGGATGGGCTCATGCTAACACGCAGGCCGATCAGAGATGAAATCCTGCTGCACCTTGACCTGTGGAGGAAGGGTCAGAGAGGGTGTGCAGTCTCAAGTGTAATCATGCCACCCACACATTTAACAGCGCAAATGCCGAAATGAAAAGAAAAAAAATGTGTAGAAATACACAAGGATGAAGGTCTTTCTTTCCTATTATGCACAATTACACATTCAAACACAGATATCCACACACTTATCCATTTCAGGGCTAAAGGTCTGGCTGTCTGCACCCTCTTGCCACCAAGCCAGATTGAATGTCAGCCAGAATGTCAGACTATGCGGGATGGCAGCTCATCATGTCAGTATTTACAGATACACGCCGCTTCCTACTGAACAAAGCCTTGTTTTGGAACCGCTGCTTTTTCTCAAACGCGGCATTAGAAGTCCCAGGAGAGCTCAAGTGTGCTTCCGCATACCCCCTCCATCGATGGGATGAAGAGAAATTCAGGAGGAGATACTGTGTAGGTAGAGGTGGAGCATAAAGAGGAATGATATAAAGGAAGGATGGTGGTGCAGGGAGGAGAGAAGGGGCCAGGGAAGAGGTTCCCATGGGGAGCGAAGCTGTCAGTCCCTGGGAGACTTCAAACATCCTGCATCCCTGTGATCAGCCTGCTCCCTGGCTCTCAGCTGACAGCTCCCTGACTGTGCCGCTTAGACTCCCTCATACTAACGCATAGACACACACACACACACCCTTGCTTGCTACCATAAGAGCACTCACACTCACTGACTTATCCACTCGTACCACGCCGCATTCAAATTCCATTGACATATGCACACTCATGCTGATTCTCACACTCGAGATGCGCATCTGTGACACATTTGCTCCGACATCCATCCTTACAATAACCTCGAACACTGCCAAGGTTCCCCTGTTGCAAAACTGTCAAGGACACTGCGCAGTTCTCAACTGTTGCTCCTGAACCATTAGCTGAGTGGAGGCTGCTGGTGGTGGTGGTGGTGGTGGTGGTGGTGGTGGTGATGATGATTTTATAATAATGACGATGATGACTTATCCACGCCATTACTCCGTTTCTGCTCAGGGCTCAGGCACCTCGAGGCAGATCCCTCCTGATGATGAATTCATTAGTGCAGAAGATGAAATGAGTTGTCAGGGGCAGGGTTGTGTATGGGAGGTGATTTGTGCTCTCTGCGGCACAGTATTAGATCAGACTCAAGATCAACTGGGTTGGCTCGCTGTAAATCTCCCCGCCTCGCTGGCACCAGACGTCCCTACCCCTCTCGCCACATTGGACTGAGCCTCTGTTCTGCCTCTCCCGGTGCCCGGCATGCACCAACCTGCCCCGAGTTCAACCCCACGCTGCCTGGTGGCTGCTAACAGGTGGCTGCGCATTTGGGTGCTCTCAGAGTCCAGAGGAATGCTCGGGTGATTGTGCATGACAAGTCATGTAGCTTATTTCCATGTGCAAAGCCTCCCGAGGAGAAAAAAAGCAACTCCACCTTTCAACAATTCCGACAGAAAAATAACACAATCCATTATTAATTTTAGGTACGCCAGGACCCTAACCCAGACCCTGGACTAGTGCATGAGTGTTTGCCATACATCCCAACAGCAGCATAGGTCTTGCCTCTCAGGTGCGGTGGTACAGTAGACCTGCTGGAGCACTGCTGCTGGGAATTTACTGGTTCACTTGGCTGTAGCTCCCTTGGAAAACATAGTCCCATCTTTGAACTCCCACAGCTTCACTAGGTGTGCTTACATTTGTACGTGTACGTAGTGTTCATGCATGTGTGCACCTATTTGTGTCTATCTGTAAAGGTGTGTGTGTGTGCATAAGTGTGTTTCCACTTGCACACAAATATTTGTATGCACACGCTGAGCGTTTGAGTGCCTTTTCCTTTCTCCTCTGTACTTTTTGCATCCCAATGTGATGTAAAAAAAAAAAAAAAAAGGTCCAGGGTGACGCAGAGAGCAGAAATGGGAGAAAATAAGAGCTGGACTCCCTGTGATAGAGATTTCAAAGTGTTGTTTGAGCTGTTGGGCAGTTTTATTTTTTTTATTTTATTTTATTTCTCATCCTGCAGGAGAGAGCAGCAGGCGTAGGCTGGTTCTCCCATGTGTGGTCTCTCTTGAGCAAAGCAATGTTATTTTCTGCCACGCAGAGAGGTTGGTTACATGCCAGAGAGAACGAGAGAAAAATAAAGATAGAATAAAGAAGGAGAGAGCTTTGACTCAAAGACTGCTCGGTTTGACACATTTCTGTGAACACTAGTGGGTTTGCATCATTTCAACATAGAGGCAAGCTGACTTTGAAATTAATCTTTGTTGTTTTGTGATATGAAACTTCTTATCCCCAATATACCTCCTCATGCACCTTCCAAGCGTGTGTGTGTGTGTGTGTGTGTGTGTGAATGTGTGGGCAATCTGTGTGTTTGGTGAGCAACCCAAGAGAGAGTGGTTTTAAAGAGTCTTCTCCACAAGGTGCATGCCATCCAGGCTGCACTCTGAGGTCTATTCATTTTTAAAGTTCCCTCACAGAGGGTATTAGAAACAGTAGAAGTGCTCTCTCCGACTCAGTGAGATGAGGCAGTTCAGTGGTTCCTCTGCTCCGTCCCTATAGGGCCCTGACTGGATCGGGCTCTCCGCCCTTTAAAAGCTTTGGAGAAGAAGATGAATGCTCCACTGCCATTTTTATTATAATAATATTTGCTAGTTATCCTTGAGCAACTCACCCAGATCCGATCTGACCCATATTTTGGCAGCGAAAATAGTTGGTGACCTTCTCTGTGTTTCGCCCTCCTTACGAGAGACAGGCTGTTGCCGTGATTAGTCCTCTGCCTCCCAGCACTCCTCTGTCAGACCAGGCTCAGCTCCAGCCTCCTCCGTACACACATTTAGATGCACACACATGGTGTACATGCACATGCACGCAAATGCGGCACAGGCGCCATGCCTCCCTTTCCCGAGGCCCTCACTGGCTCCTCACCTGTCGCCCCGGGTCCCTGTCTCTCGTACTCAACATGTGTGTGTGTGACAGGGCCTGCGAGACCTCGGCCTCACCAGTTTGTTTGTTTGCTGCATTGACGGGCGGAGTGCAGGGATGTGGGTGCAAGAAATTAGCACAAGTCAAATCAGATTAATTAATCCTCAGCTCAAACTGTTAGCCGAGGAGTCGTGTTGAATTAAAAATCAAATTAGCCCTGGCGCCTGCCCGTAAAGCTGTGGTGTGTGCCTGCCAAGCTACAATGACACATACTCACAGAAGGCAGCTGCTCATGGGCTGCACTGATGAATGGACGCATGGACAGACGGACGGATGGAGGAATGATGGAGGGGTGAGAGAGGAAATAGGTGCTCAAGGTCTAGAGGGGTGAGGGGAGGGGAGTGTAGTGACTTTGCCACCCAGTGTGGTACTGTAAGCCTCTCCTGGGGCATGTCGCTGGCTGTGTCCTCCACCGGGTGCAGCTCCACAGACCTCACACCACTAGCGCTCAGCAGGTCTGGCTCTGTTGCTCCAGCTCTCAGCAACACTACACAACACTGGTTTATGTAACAATATTCACCATGAAGACTTAAAGCAGCCAGACTTTGAACAAGCCCCTGTGTCTCAGCTCGCCTTTGGAAAGAGAAATTCATATAACTCGGGTCTTATTTTCATAATTCTGAGTTCTGAGATTGTGAATAAAAGCAAAACCAAATGAATCGTTGCAATCCACCTCTTGAGACATGGCGAGCAAAGGAATGAAGTTGCTGAACTCCTCCTGCTCGATTGGTAAGTAAATGGCTTGAAATGCCAACATTGGCTATGTAGCAACTCCAAAAAAAACCAACGTGAATATAGCCCCTTTAAATAGCATTGCTTCACTGCTTTTGTGTTTCCAACATGTCGGATCATCTTGAAGTTATCGCGTTTCTTGTGGGACCTCACGTATGCATATGCATATGGTGCTTTTGGCGAGTGTGTGAGTGTGCGCCTTTGGGACGGATTATGTGGCTGTGCAGAAGTCATATCTATCATACAGGTTGGAACTCCAACGCCCAACACTTGTTTGATTCAGAACCACATTCATTTCAATTATGACACATTAGTTCAGGAGGGTACATTATGCTCCGCTGGTGTTCCTATATTCCATTCATCAGTTATGCTTGTGTGGTTTGTAGCTCTCGAACGTCGGAAGAAAGCCGTATGCAGCTTCAAGCAACTACGATTATTTTCCTCATTCTTTTAGATTAGATTCATGGGTTTTGATAGACGCAACATGTATGGGGCATATTGTAACCGTGTGTGTGTGTGTGTGTGTGTGTGTGTGTGTGTGTGTGTGTGTGTGTGTGTGTGTGTGTGTGTGTGTGTGTGTGTGTGTGTGTGTGTGTGTGTGTGTGTGTGTGTGTGTGTGTGTGTGTGTGTGTGTGTGTGTGTGTGTGTGTGTGTGTGTGTGTGTGTGTGTGTGTGGCCTTCCCTTCAGCAGTGTATGGATGATGGATGATGGATGCTGTGAGATACAATGAAAGCCTAAATGAAAGAGTAATTGTTCTGTTAATGTATGCATATGGACAGGAATTGGTCTGACTCTTAGATCAAGGGAAAGCTTAACATTCTTTTAGACACGTATTGTTTCTTTCAACATTTTATTGATTGGACCATGAACAGAGTGAGTAATCATCTCATATACACTTCATGTTCACCTACATATAGTGTGCACTGCTCAGCTGACCTCTAGGTGTTCTTTGATGCCAACACTCTTTCATTCGAGTGGCAAAGCTCTCCCCTTCACTTTTCCCACAGAGACTCTTATCCCCTTGCCACTGGCATCTTTCACCGCCCATATTAACACACAGCTTCCTCCTGGCAATGCGGTTTCGGACCCCTGCCATCACCACAACGCTGCCAACCTGTCTCCATGGCAGTGTGATTGGCAGATGCTGAGATGGATGCCCATTTCAGCCAATGGCAGAGCAGAGTCAGGTTGTCATGCGCCGTCAGATCCTGCAGTGGCTGAAGATGTGTGTTGGGAAGAAAGGGTGAATGCGACACAACAAGCGCATGCACGCACGCACGCGCACACACACACACACACACACACACACACACACACACACACACACACACACACACACACACACACACACACACACACGCGCATAGCATGGGCTCATTCAGCAGCACAAAGCGTATTGGGTCCCTGCTCTGGCTGTCAGTACCGTTGTGATGTATCATTTATGTTGCCATTGTGTGGCCTTTTCCTGAAACATGTTGACAGAGGCATTATTATGGCTTTTGACAGATTCTCATACATTCACAGGCTTTTAATAACACATGTTAATGCTCCAATAGCTTTATGACAGATTTTAAGAATTAACACATGAAATATGAACCTTTAATGGGCCTGCTCTCCAAATGATCTGGGGTGGTGTTATCTGAATTTCTAAGCCTGAACATGTGCACAAACACACACACACACACACACACACACACACACACACAACAAGCATGTGCACAACAGGCCTGGAAGACAAAGGATGTGCATCATAAACTTTAATCTTTGCTCTTTAAATGAGGCCTACTTTTCAGTTTTTAATCAAAAAGTGTGACGTGATTGGTGACAAACATACATTCACTTGACAAAAATCAAATCTCCTAACAGCAAATTACACTTTGAGCAAACTACAATGCATTTTTATCATCTTTTGGTGGCTGTTCTTCTATGTGTATGTGCAGACGTACATAGTCATGTGTTTATAGTTCTGTTTGCATGTTCTCTAGCATTAAAATCATAAATGAATTCATTATTAACAACTGCTGCAGTAAAAGGGGGAAACCTGTACCAGTTTACTAGATTTATTCAACATAAACCCAGAATCCTCTTGCCTTTAGGGACTGAAGTGTATTTTCCCACCGCCGCCCTGTCAGCATTACCGTAGCAACAGAGAAAACGAGTCGGAAATATAGCTGGAAAAACGTGTTTAATTGTCCAGAAATTTTTTCAGGAATGGATACAGTTAAATCAAACAGGCAGATCATGCAAACTAATAGTTTCCTGTTGCTGCAGAGCCAGACATTGCTGAAGGACAGTTGCGTAATGACTGCAAATTCCAGTAGCTATTTGGTCCTGACCAGATGTCAAATGGTGTGTATAAACTCTGAATGATTCTGGTAAATGAGCACATCAATTTGAATGGTGCCTCTCGAATACTCCGTTCTGCCACAAAGCCTATCTATCAGCTCTAATGCCAGTTAGACCGGCTCCTGCTGGCCCTACAGTTTGAAGTCACTGCCAGGCTGAGCCACCGATTGCCCATCTGCTCCATCGGGGAGAATTCTCACTCCATCCATTTGACGTGTTTTGAGCTTGGCTGTGGAAAGCTCATTAGCTTTGCAAAGTGAAATATAAAGACAGATAAAAATTACACTGTTTAAACCGAGAGATGTACGCAGACAGATGTGAATTGAAGTGTTTTACATATTTAAAAGCGAAAGACCAGACGGAACGGGGCAAAAAATGCGGAGAATTCTTTGTTACTGGAGACGTTGGACTGAATATGAATAAATAAGATGCGGTGAACTTCCCACTTCCTATTCATGTGGTGCTTTCAAATTCACCGCAATTACCAGCGGAGATTGATGTTGAGGTGACCGTCCTACAACCAACATATGACCCTTAAAATCCAGACACACCCATTTCCTGTGTATCTGAGTGACTTTGTGTGTGGACATGCCCAAGATTGTATGTATGTGTTTGTGGGTGTGAGTATATATACACGTATATCATTACGTGCGTGCGTGCGTGCGTGCGTGCGTATGTGTGTTAATATTTATGAAACATGCTCTGCCCAGTCATACCGTGGGAGTTAGCAGGTCAATTTCCCTCGCCATTAATCACTGGCGACAGCTCATAAGTGCCAGATCTGCATGTCAAAGAATGTGTGTGTGCGTGCGTGTGTGTGTGTGTGTGCGCCCGTGCGTGCATACATGCATGTATTTGCATGTGTGCATTTGACAATGGATGTGTGGTTACAGCCCTCCAAGATCCCCCTGTGGCTGCCTATTGAATTAGAAGTGCCCTCTCCTGATATTTATCTAACATGCAGCATGAAAGCATGACCTGTGGCGTTTGTGCTGCAGCTACAACTTTGGTCACTGTCAGCTCACTAGGTGAGTTCTGCACGCTGGAGTGTGCAACAACGAGTCCATATGTGCAGAACAAACAGTCACGTATGATTAATCGTAAAATGTGCTCATTGGAAACTAAAAGTGTTCAATGTCTGTTTCATTTTCTAGACAGAGCCTAAATTCCAAAA
This sequence comes from Scophthalmus maximus, assembly GCF_022379125.1. Taxonomy (NCBI): domain Eukaryota; kingdom Metazoa; phylum Chordata; class Actinopteri; order Pleuronectiformes; family Scophthalmidae; genus Scophthalmus; species Scophthalmus maximus. Next base: position 11,845,854 of record NC_061521.1, on the reverse strand, counting down.
TGTATATCAATCGCTCCGTAGTCGTTGCTTTTCGTTAATACAATTGCATCAGGAGGATTTGGGGGATTGAGAATGAGAGAGGAGGAGACAAAAACTTTAACAGAGAAAACAAGCACATGAAGCAAAGTTTACATCTGTTAGTTACCGAGACGTAAAAAAAAAAAAAAATTAGAGGTCAACTGAGCAAAATTAATGTTTATTGATTTATTCATTGCTTTTTCACTTCATGTGACCTGTGCATACAAAGACTCAGTGAGGGCTTTGTTATGTGTTTTTAAATTCACGATGACGACAGAGCCTGTCCTTTTGTTCCTCTGCTCATCTCCCTGGACAGAACCAGGAATGTCAGAGCTTCTTCTTTTCTCACTCTCCAGGTTCATTTCCGCTTGTTGCTTTACTGGAACATTTGGGATTTGGATCTCATTGAATAATAGTGATTTTTTTCTCCCCCCCTTCTCTCACTCTCTCTCCTCAAAAAAGACATGAAAGGGACTAGTTTTGTTATTTGCATTTTTACGCCTAAGTGTATTTTTCAAGTGGGAATAGAAATTCCGTGAGTGGTGTTGAGTCCCAGCGCTGCTGTGTCCTCGAGTGCATCAGTCTGCCTTTTCATCTTTCAGCCCAGCCAAACTGCTCTCTGCTCAGCCACACCGCCAGCTCCACCCTCCACTCTCTGCATTGCTTCATCTCTCTGTCTGCTGCCTTTTCCCTTTATTTTCTAAATCAGAATTTTATTTTTGATTCTAATATTAAATTCAGTGTTTGTTTCAACTTTATCCAAATATGTGTGTATTTTCCTATTTGAGTAAGAGTCACAGTAGCATGTGGAACATTAGTTGTATTACAGCTTAAAATGAAAAACCAACACTAAAGTTGTTAATGGGGCTGTTCCCTCCTTTTTCTTTTTCTCGCGATTGGCGACAGCACTGTAGACATAAAAACCCATGTGAATGAGTGATTCATTGTTTCTGTCCTTCTGTCCACTTGCCACGGCCCTTTACTTTCTCCTTCTGCTTTCTCCTCCGCTGAGTCTGCTGCTCATCTCCATCACCGCGCTTCTCTCTTCCTCTTTGTCTTTGGAGCTCTGCAGATCGCGTTTTCTTTGAGACCTAAAGCTTGCATTATGCACATCTGCAGGGATTCTCAAATTGCACCATGGCAGTGTGATGGGAAAGATTCAAATTCCTCTTCACCTGCCACAAAATTGGACAATTAGTCCCAAAATGGTTGCCTTGACTGCCTCTGTTGTGGCAGTAAATTTGTGGCATGTAACAGCATGGAAATTGTTCTGAAAATGAAAGTTGTTTGTGTCAGAGGGGGTTGGGGGGGAAAGTGAAAAGATGTATGGGTATGTCAGTGCGAGCTGCCCTGAGTGCTTCATGAGACCGGCACAGAAACTACTTCTGCTGTTCTGTATGTTGCCAGTAAAGATGGGGTGCTTAGGGGATCCTGCTCAGGCTAACAACACAGCAATAACCCCCGACAGTAATGTGTGTTTATGTGTGTTTGCTCACATGAGTGTGTATTTGTTTGCTTAGGAGTAAATCGTGGCCGTTACGCGGCGAGGTTTTAGCCGCGGTGATTGGAGAACAGCAGGACTATTAGTGGGTGATTACATATCAGGCTGTTATTACACACCAGCCGCGCCTTTGCAATGTATAGGGGCTGCTTCGCTTGACACCTCGTAAATCTGACACGTTGGGACCACATGCACTTGCATATAATGTCACAATATGTTGTTGTGTCATGTGAAAGCCTTGTAAATCAGGCAGCGTTGATGATTATTCATGTTGAACTGCAAGTTAAAGAGTTTGATATTTCTCTACATGATGAGGGAAAACTACAACTCCTGTGTTGAAGAAAGCCCACAGGGTAAAATAAATGCATGGTGTTCAATCTGAAAACATCCGACAGCAATGATAACTAGGTTTGTTTGTACCATGGCGCGCACGCACACACACGCACACACACGCACACACACGCACACACGCACGCACACACAGCTGGCCTAGTCAAACCGACATTATGTGTATTTATGGATGCAATCTGTGAAGTCAAATTTATTACTGCCAGAAATGGGCGGAATTATTTCTCTTTAAATAATTAGTTTTTCACCCCACACACACACGATCTTTGCATATTGATTTGCACATTGAGCCAGGGGATATTAAAGCTCCTATGCTATTAATCATTGCTGATTATGTTTTCAGTGAAGTGAGTTATGACTTGAGTAGAGGAGCGGAGAGAAGAAAGGAGAGGGACTGTGTTTTCAGGTTATGAAGAGCAGGGGCCGGCTGCAGCTCCGAGCACATCTCCGTACGCAGACTTGACATCACATACATTTTTAAACTGGCTAAACGTGTTTGCTCCATGTGCACTGGACCAAGCTATGTCGACTTTGTGTTTTACAATCGTGACAAATGCCCAAATGACCTGTCTGGGAGACACAAAAATCTCTGTACAAATGCATACTCACAGTTGCTGAACAGTTTGGATGCCTCTTCGCAGACATTACAAAACTGTTAAGTTAAAGTAAATCATAAAACTGCTCTGTACGTCTGCACAGTGATTGATGAGTCTGGCGGCATCCTGCCCTCGCCCTCTGTGATGTGAAGGAAAGATTATGTGACATGATGTCATTCCATCGGTGCAATCATAGCCGGGCACAGACCCTCATTAATATGAGCGCCATTATGTAGTGTCAGCTCACAGCGGGGGAGGAGAGAAGGAGTGTGGGTCCAGAAAAGAAATACATGATGAAAGGAGAGAAGTAAAGAGGGAAGAAAAGAAAAAAGGACAGAAGGTGAATGAGATGCAAGTGTGTGGCAGGAAGCAATGAAAGAATAAACAGAAAACTGTAGGACGCCAGTGGATGGAAACGATAATAGTACAATGGCATGAGATCAAACGAGTGAGGAAAAGAACAAAAAGTAAAAGGGAAGAAAGGAGGATGGGGTTAGGTGGATATTTATGTGTTTCCATTATGAACAGTGAAACGATGAACCGCAGGCCCATTAGAAAAGGTGGTGTCGAGTACGGCTCATGAAAACTACTGTACCCAAAACATGGAAGTCGACTGATATTTAGAATGTGAATGTAAATGCGCTGTTCTTCTTTATTTTTTTTGTACCTTATATGATAACGAATTTATCGTATCTAGTGACATTTACTGGCCAGTCACCCTGTGCATTAGTTTCAGTTTCGGTTACTTTTTCACACATTACATATTGCTCTCAGTGCAATCTGTATTTGCAAATATTATTGCATTGTTTTAATTGTACACAAGTTGATACTTTTGACTATCGCACAGCATAGCCTTTATTTGTATGCTTAAATTTACTTGCTTGAAATAGTTTTGGTAATCTATCACAGTTTTGTGAATGTAAATCATGCAGCAGTTAGTGGGAATTTGGTCAGAGCTTGCTTCCAAGAACAATTCTTTTAATGCGAGAGGCCATAAATTAACTTTTAATCCTTTACACCACATCTACATTTCAGTGATTGTTTATCTTAGGGTGTTGTTTTCTGACAGCGGAACTGATGCAGGATGTGTTGTTTGGGAGGTCCACGAGTGCACATTTAATTTTGTAATAAAATAAATGGAAACCAGCTGCTACCCGTAAAGTGGTGCAAACATTTCTAAATCCTAAAAAAACAAAAATGGTAGACTTTAATAAAGTACTTGATGATAGCAGTGTAAAACTTTCTCCAACTGTCCATTTTTTTGGCGTCTCACTTTATTCCCATCTCTTCTCCAGGTGTGATGCCAGAGCGTCAGTTCAGTGGAACCCAGTTTGTTTGCAGTGTCGTCGCTTCCCACGTCAGCCACCAGCCCTCCACCAGCTTCAGCTTCGTCTGGATCGCCCCACCACCTGGCACCGGCTGCGTCAACTTCCTGTAAGTCAAGTGTTCGTCTATGTGAAGGAAAAAGAAACACACACAGAATGAGACCTTTACAGCTGCCACACGTCCAACCCTGACATGGAAGTCGTTAAACTGTAACAATAATATCCGATAATGTGGCCGCATATTGACCCAGTTAGACCGAGACAGTGCGAGGATGGTTATTTCTTTGTCGAGCCGCAGAAAGGATGTTAAAAGGCCATCCTGTCAGAGAAAGCATGCATGCTGACTGGAGAGAGGGTAAACCAGGGACAGAGTCTTTATATCCTAATTACATGACATGACCTGTGCACTGGCAGGTGTGAATGTGTGTTTACCCCGCTGAGAATTAACATGGCAAACAGTCACACACACACACACACACACACACACACACACTCACACACACACACACACACAAGGTGGTCCTATTATGCTACATGAAGTTGAGCAGCTTTTTCACTCTCTCTAGTGCATTATGGGCTTTGTTGTGATTTTCAGCCCACTGCAACACACTCGAGGGGCAGTCAAGGCTCATTTATGCGGCCTTTACGTAAAAAAGAGATACGTCCATTTCAAACAATGTAACCGTCACTGCCCATTTACTTCCATGCGTCCTTGTTGAGCAAAAAAATCCACTAGAGGACAGCGCGGAGTCGAGAGTTTCTGACAAAAACGAACGAATAGCGACTGTGGGCCGACGCTCTGATGATGTGCAGCTCAAGGAAGAGGCAAAAGCGGCCACGATGTAAACGGTTGCAGTGTTTTGTAGTGTCTTACCAACTCGCAAAGTCTCTCCTCAAAAAGTAAGTAATTGTTCGAATTTCGTCCTCCTGTCCTGTGGCAGTCTCTCCTGAGCTATTGGCTACACTGCCTCCCACGATATCTGGTGATAGTGTCGGTGTCGTCCTATCCGTGACGTGCACAAATATGGATGAAACTAACGCAAAGTTCTGACAGGAGGGTCTGTCCGTTTGCGTACAAGTATCTAACGTTGAGCCTCCACTTGTTCCTCAGGGACAATCCCTGAAACGTGCACGTTGTTTGTACATTATAAAACAGCCTTGGTCCGTCCATTTTTTCATTTCATTCACCCTTCATCTGGTTTATCTTGCTCTTCATCATTTTCTCCGTCTCTGTCTGTTCGGAACATCCTCTAACTCTCTTTCCCTCTAGTTCTACTGGCTGGTGATTTACAGTGCGACGCTGATGATCAGTCAAAATGCAATTAGCAGCTGTTGCTGGAGAAGCGTAGCGGGAGAAAGGGAGTACTCTAATAACTCTGCCCGATGCAAAGTCACAGCTGCACAGCACCGAATTAAAAAGATCATTGAGACATTCCCCCTCACAAATATTACAAGATTTATAAATTTGACTCAGGTTATTCTCAGACATTAATATCCAGAATAGCTCAATGTATTTTCAAAATTAAATCCATAGATAAAAAACCTTATTATCATCATGTGATTTTAATTGCTGGATAGTCAAATCCATTTGCAAACTAATCCCTTATTTTATTTCTTTTTGTTTTTTTATCACTAGTCACCCTCTTTCAAAACATGACAGACTTTGCAAATTGCAGAGTTTCATAAATCAGAGTTTCATAAAAACCACAACTGAATTAAAAATGTTGGCAGTATTTGCAAAAATCCCATTTGCAAAAACTCGACAGACTCTCAGACTGAGACTTGTATGGACAGAGTGTCAGAAAAGGATTCAGCCGGGGAATTTGCTGAAGTGGAGCTGCCATTTAGACAACGTCCACGGAGCCAAACCGATTCACTGGCTTTTTTGTCCGCCAGCAAACACATTTACTGCGGAGCGCGTGGGGCACTGTGTTTTTCCTCAGCGTTCGTGTGTCAATGCATGTGCAGTGTGTGTGTGCGTGCGCGTGTGAGTGTTAAGCACGGAGCAGCGGTTTGCCAATTCTGATGACAGTGGGGTAGGCAGGAGGCCATGACTATGTGACAATAGGGCCCCTGCGGCTGACCTTATCAAAGTCAGCCAGTCACACTCCAGCTGGCCGGAGACACACTCACACACACACACAAACACACACACACACGCACACACACACACTGCACCCTGTTATAGTTCACAGCTCCCATCTCCACCAGTACATTGCCCTGCTTGGGTTTAGTTGTGGAGTTCAACAGGCGAGGCCCTCAAGGTCCAAAACCAGGACCACCTTTGGTGCTACATCAAATGTCCCAGGACTGAATTGTCAGTGTTGTACCTCTTGAGGGTGAGATGTGACCTGAAAACTGCCATTGTCGGTCAAATTTTGCTTCTTTGTGTTTTTTAAAACTTTTTTTTAATATATGAATGAACTCTTCCCAAGAATGCAGTTTTCTACCAATTGCTGCAACCAGTTTAAAAGTTGGTAACAATTGTAACTTTGGTAATAAAAATATTGATGAAAAGACATTCATCTCGACATTACAAAAATGTAAATAATGCCATGTCCTGCCCTTGCCCTGCACTGATGGATACAAGGACCATTTTCCACGAGCGGTGTCCATGAGTGTTTAAATTAAAACCGCAGACATCCAATGTCCTTCACAGGGCTGGAGCTGGTCCGCCACTGCATTAATATCGGGCCTATAAGCAGTTTTATGGCCGATATTGTGGGAGTGTTCCTGGTAACAGATCACCAGCAGGAGAATGATAGATATGACTGAGTGCAGCGACTTGGAGATCCAGAAGAACTCATTTTCTGGGTGGCTGTAAATTGCCGGCTAAAGAGAACGACAGGCCTTGGAGGAGAAGAGGAGAGAAAAGGAAAGGAGGCAGAGGAGGTGGAGAAGTGGGGAGCACACATTGCATACACACACACACACACACACAAATCTACAGTAAATTTGCCAGCAGCATTTTAGATAATTGAGGATAATTCAGTCCTTCATCAAGCAAATAACGCAAAAACACAAACCAACTCAGGCTTTAATAGCACATAAAACACAGTTGTGTCCCAATTTCTATTTTGGTGCACAGACATGACCGTCCATTTGTGTGCACTGGATCCTCTGCCGCACTTAGCAGAGGTGAGAATGGTTAATAGCTTCCTGTGGTGAATGCAAAGATCCGTCATCGTCTCTCTTCTTTTCTTTGCCTTTATTCTGCTTCACTTCCACTGCACACACACAAACAAACAAGCACACAACACACTGACTGCTTTGAGGCTGTGTGTACAGTATGTGTTCGCGCATGTGTTTTGTTTTTTTCATGTAACTACAGTTACCCTCAGAGAAACATATTCAAACATCATTAGTACTGTTGCTTATATAGGTGTGGGTGTATCTGGGTGCTGTATGCACCCAAGCAGCCTTGCATTGATATATGTGCGTGTGTGCGCTTGAGTTCGTGGTGTGTTTTTGAGCTGTACTGTCTCCATCTGGGACACAGACAGCTGTGATGTTGGAGATTGCTTAAATTACTGCATGGGAGGCCGCCCCCTCCCAAAGTGTTCCCCTGAGGAGATGGGTGTCTTCCGATCTAACGGCACACTGGTTCTTTTACGTTATGGCATACATTCTGCGTCTGCGTGTGCATTTTGTGGAGTCCCAGACTGATTGAAATCACTTGTTGGAGCAGTTAGGTGAAGAAATAGAGATTGAATGAGGACGGCAGGTGGCCACTCAAATACTTTGTTGTCTTGTTTTGATGTAATTAAAAAGGAATGGTTCCTGTGCTGTAATTATGCCTTGTGTTGCTGTGTAGTTGATAATGCCATCTGTTCGGAGGAGGCAGGTCCGTATGAGACACACACTACTATAATTTAGACGTGCAATAATGAATTGTTGCGTAATCAACATCTAAATTAATCACCAACTATTTTGATTATCAATTAATTGGTTTTATACTATACTGGTTTCTTTGCTGCTCTTCAGCAGTAAACTGAATATCATCATTTTGTGGTTTGGGAACCATGATCAACATTTTTTTTACATTTTATGGACCAAATAACTAAAGGATTAATCAAGATAGTAATCTACAGATTCATCGATAATAAAATAATAATCGGTTGTCTTACTTTATTGCACAGTACACATGTGGCTGACGAAAGTCCACTGCTGCATATGGAAGCAGTGGGGTTTAGCTGCTTTTGTAGAAAGGGCAAAGCTCAGAGCCAATGTGAAAGCAATAGCTGCAGATGGTAGATTAATTAAAACCTGGATTCAACATTCAGCATTTTATTTCGACAAGGCAGAAAGATTAGCAGCTTGTTGAATTAATCAGAACTCAAAGGTCAGAGTTCAGACATCAGGCTGACAGATGACCTATCTCACCCAGCTCCCAATATCCCCTGGTATTAGTCTCCTGCATTGATTTCCTATTATTCTAGTCAATCTTTGAGTCTGTTTCAACGTTAAAATCCCTGGTTAATGAGCTGCTCTCCTCATTAATGATGTGTGACTGGCTGGTGGCTGTGTGACTGCTGGTTCACTGCGGAACATGAATGATCGGTTCAAGGTAATCCCACTTTTGACATTGTAGATTGAGAAATATGGGCGAGGAAGGTGAACGATGACAGATAAACATAAATCTGATCCACTTTTTTTCCTTTTTCTTTTTTTTTCAGTCTGACCAGAGCTGCAAATCTGACACAGTCCACCCAATATAATTTCAATTTTCATATATCACACGTTGACATGGAAAAAGTACTCCTACATATCTCATACCTCTACGTGTATAACCTTCTTAAACTTTTAAAATGTGTGACTTTTTTTCAGAATTGAACAGTAAATCATCTCCAATTGGAGGCAAAGCCCTTTCCACATCGCCACCCGGGGTCCTGTTGCTGTTTACCCTAAAGGTCTCTGCATCCACAATAGACTCTTATTTCCCAAAGGACAGTCCATGACCCCTGTAATTTTATACATACACCCGTGTACACAGAGACACACATGCACACACACAGATACATGCACAGTACACATCGGTCAATACTCTGGTCAATACTGCCACATCACATGTGCGCGGCACCAAAATCACCGTCTCATCCGGAGGTTTGCCGTCCCACCTGCTGAGACGGTGACCTCCCCGTCAACGCTCGACGAAACGCAGTGTGTGTGTGTGTGTGGAGATTGAAAAAGAAATAGCACTTCATTTTAAATGCAGCAAAATGACCAGAGCTCATGGGACAGGGGGGTTCTGCTCCAGATGTATTTTGTGCGAAATGATTGCTTGACATTTTGCGCTGTCTGTTCCTGCAAATGTGCTCTGCTGTGACTGACAAGATAAATAACAGACATGACTTATTGCACCGATTCATCCCGCCGCTGTTTACTCTGGGTAAATACAGTAGATTATTCTCCTTCTCTCCTCCTTGTCCTAATCCGACCCTTGCTGATACAGTGAGGAAGGGAGAGAAATGGTCTTTTAAAAGGCTGATTTTTTTTCCCAGATATTCATTTTTTTGAAGCAGCATTTTTTCAAGGCTGAAAGAAATCTCGTCTAACGTGGACATTAACTAATCTGAGCCTGAAAATAACCAACTTTGTAGGTTTTATTTTGCTCTCCCGCATATATTTACTCCTAAATACTGTTGTTTTCCTAATCCCCCTAATTATTACTAACTAACAGCAGTCAAGGTCAGTTGCTCTTCTCCTGGCTGTATACTGAACTGTAACTGTGCTTCTCCTGGCTGTATCCGGAGCCGTAACTCCCTTTGACCCAGTGCTAACAAGCCGGTAATTTGCCAAACAACTCCCAAATCCCTCCTCTGTTGAGCTTCATTAAATTTGCATGTTCTCCGAGAGCCTTTTTTCAATTAATTAATTTAGGGGCAGGGGGGAAGGGGAGGGAGTAATGTGATTTCACAAAGCCAGTCACACCTTCTCAGGCCCTGATGGGTTTGAAAATATCAAGGCTGGATTGAAATCAAGAAAAACCTGCTCTACATTTCATCCGAGCTCCTGCTCCGTGATCTTCTGAAGAGAACAGCCTCTGTCGTCGTCCTGCCTTTTCTTCTCCGCCTTTCCGCGTCTCCTAATACTTGTCGTCGCTGATTGCTGATGCCATAACCACAGCTGGTCCTCAACGTGGAAGATAAATCAACCAATTAGGGTGTATTATTTTAAAGGCTTGGTCCAAATGCACCGAATCAGTGCGGGCGACCGGAACTGCAACCCACCGAAAACTCCTCATATTAATCATGATTACCAACAGGCCCGGTGAGCCGGGAGAGAAAATGAGCTTTTAATTGGGATTTGAGGAGAATGGGATGGGAGTGGCGTCTAACGGGGGAAGAAGAGCGAGGCGATGCGTGCGTCCTCTGCCCTCAGATTTAGTAGTGTGTGTTGGGGATAGAACGTCTTTTGTTTCTGGCGTTGTGTAAAAACTCTTACGACAGATCGTCCCAGTGGTCAGTTTTCAGTTCATAGCCATAACTAGTGTGTGTGTGTGTGTGTGTGTGTGTGTGTGTGTGTGTGTGTGTGTGTGTGTGTGTGTGTGTGTGTGTGTGTGTGTGTGTGTGTGTGTGTGTGTGTGTGTGTGTGTGTGTGTGTGTGTGTGTGTGTGTGTGTGTGTGTGTGTGTGTGTGTGTGTGTGTGTGTGGTTAGCAGGGAGCTGTCAAGCAGGTTCCTGTGGGATACTTATGGCCGACAGCAACATGTAATCTAACATGGAAGACATGCTTGGTAATTACCCACTCCAGGCCCTTTTGGGAGCTCTTTGAGTGACAGCCTGTCCATCTGCATGTACGTTAGGTTGTATATATGCGTGTGTAGGAGCCTTTTCTCACATGCCTTGCAGTTTGACAGCAGATTGTGGACTTTGAAGACGACGCCATCTAACCCCTGTCTCTATTTCCTCTGACCAAATCCCAAAGCCCCCCTTCTCTCCCCTCCCCCTCCATTTATCCATAGCTCTCTCTCTCATTCTCCCACCTCCCTCAATTCCTCTCTCTTCCCCGTCTCCCAGATTTGCTACTCCTGACTAATGACTAGGTAGAGGATGACACAAGATGAATGGTTGCTCTTTGAATCAGAGGAGGGGGGACAAACACCAACCATTTAGGGCCTTAATTGCTTTTTCCCCCCCAAAGAATGTCAAATTAACATTTAGTTGTTCAGTAAATGTTTAGTGTGTATCAGTGTGTGTGTGTGTGTGTGTGTGTGTGTGTGTGTGTGTGTGTGTGCGGCTCCAAGGGACGAGACGGTAATGAGAGACACATGTCGAGGAGCCACTGGAGTGTGTCAGCAGGACAGACGCTGGCGTCTCGCTGCGACGATCACACACTCTCCAGCTCAGACTAAATGCCCTCTCCTGGCTACTGATTTAATGACACACAGGTTGTTAAGTCACACATAGTCAGACCACTAACCCATACACACACACACTCAAGGGAATAGCACTCTTTTCCCACTGAATATATCGCTTGTCATTTGTTTTGAAAAAAAACCTAAATAATTAGAAACCAGTGATTAAAAACCTCAACCGAGGTAATGCTCCTTACAAATTTGTACATCAGTGAAAAATATTGTCCAAAAATACGTAATGATTTACCTTTGACAGGGATCCTTCTGCTGCATAACATTTAATATTTTGTTCATGTAAAAAGCTATTTCATCCAACTCTGCTTCCTGGGTCGTATTTGAGTGTCCCACTGGTACATGAAACAACACAATCTTTGTGAATACAACATGCTCCCACTATTGTTATCTTTGTTGGTCTTTTTTTCTCCTACCTGACCTACTGAGTTGCTGTCTCAGTGTGTGTGTGTGTGTGTGCGTGCGTGCGTGCGTGCGTGCGTGCCAACGACTGCAAGACTCCCAGTCACAAGACAGCAGGTCGTGTAGTGTGAACTTGGCCTAATATGCCTGTGAGGTCAAATTTGCTGCCTGATAGAGACGCCTGCCCCCCGTCACTTACCAGAACCTGTCGAGTGAACTTGAGCTGAGACTGTGTTTGGTAAATATTTAAGGGCCTTGTTCCTACATCCCCACCCGCTGTTCTTTACGCACCATCTTTTATTCATAAATACCAAACTCAAATTAGTTTTCAGCCAATTCTGAAATATGAGTGTAATTATGTATGTTTTCTCCCCAGCTCTGCACACGCACTGGGGCTCTTTACTAATTGATGAGGGCCCTTCTCATTATTCATGAGCTGAGATGAGCGTGTAAATGCCTCGGCACCCATAAAAGGCCTGAGTCTGCATGGTGGGCCCGAGTAGGGTAGAGTTTGAGAGGTGCGAGGAGAAATCCACATGGGATGGCAACAAAGGAAAGAGGAAGGATGAAGCAGTAGAGGGAGGTGGGGCTCACTGACCCAGGTACCGATCATATTCCATACGTCTCATAAACCTGTCCTCTCCTCTTAGTCCATGTTCTTGACCCGGGTGTGCCACAACACATTCCCACTGTAGTTGTCATATAGGGCATTTGAAATTACGATGAGGTTACCCAGAGCTCTATTGGTTTTGCTTAGATAATAGAAATGTAGTGTAATGTCCGTGATCCTGGGAATAGCCCGAACACTGAGACAACAGTGTAAGGATCTCAAGTGTGTCCTCACATGGCAGAGACCAAGTCAAAGACCTCCATTTTCCACACGTGCTCCGTGAAGGGGCTTTCTCACTGTGTGTGGGTGGGACACACTGTTCTGTGTCAGTGTGTGTGTGTTTTAGTGTGAGGTTGCTCAGATTTACAAGCCACAGATGATGTTCATAATTAATACCAAAGCCAAATTACAACATTAAAAATGTTGTCTGAGTGCCAGACCGACACGACAAGACTCCAACTGCTCCGCTCTCTTCAATGGACAGTAATACTGGCGGTCCGCGAGGAAACACTGCGTGGCTGTGATATTTATCCTCTTTATGTTTTTGACTTCACTCCCAAGACAACTGTTTCCCCTCTGTGTGTTATGGGGAAAATTGGGAACGTTCAAGTGGTGCAATACAGCTTTTACTAGCCAACTAAAAGTAGAGTGCCGTCTCCACGAAGACAGTTTTGCTGCTGGCACTAACTGGACCGAGCTACAAAGGGCTCTAAAACTTTACGATTTTTTTTCTTCCAATAACTCATTTCAAGGGCTGCTTGGAGATTCTTCCAAACCCAGTAATCTTTTCTTCTCCTCCCTCAATCTCTCTCCTCTGTCCGAGTTGTGGGCTTTTATTTTTTTCTCTTTTCATTCTATTACTATTGTCCTCTGTTTTTACATTATATTTTCATTAGTTTTGTTGTTATTATTACCAATATTAGAAGCAACATCACATTACATTCAGTTAACATTACATAACATTCAGCAGCAGTAGTAGCTGATTTTTTTGTTATTTTTATTATTGAAAGAAATTACATTTCTCTACTCAAGCATCTTTCTCAGTATGCGTATATTCACACTATTGCTATGATATTGCAAATGAGAGTGGATCTCTTTCTCTGTGGCCACAGTACAGTTGCGCATGTCCCCGTATGTGTAAAAGATCCCACTGCACTGTGAGCCATTTCACCCTCTTAGATTTTTTAAAGATCTCTAGATTTTCAAATGAATAATGCATTTCTTGGCCACCGGATGGAATTCCTATTACATTCCATACATACTCAGTAGCACGCAACACACAGTTTGATCTACGCTGGTATGCATGAGCGGAGTACGATGGTGCAGGGGACTGAAGATATAGGAAGATAATGGATAACCAACACTTTTTTTTATACTGTACTGTCTGAGCACGATGATGTTGTTATGTCATTAAATCAACAATGTGAATGAAGAAATGTCTCTTGTCAACATGTGGATGATAAAAGGACAATTATCCTCCAAGCCAGAGGAAATGAAGTCATTTGGAGAAGATGTCCAACTTTGTAAATAGGAATGATCCTGTCTGACATGGTCTCAGAGAAACCAGAGTATGAATTTACGGTTTTGACAGGATCTGGGTGTATTTCCTGCTGTTTTTTATTGACATCAGCATCACATCATAATGAACTTCAGAAAACATCCCTTTTATGTGGGAAGCTTGAGCACATTTTAGTGGGAAATGATACCATCTGTGCCGGATTAATCTTCATATATTAAGGACAGACCCGTTGACTTTGGTGGCAGTGCTGGTAATGCTGTTAATGCACCGTCTCTCCTTGGCTTCCTTATCCTGATATCTCTTTCTCTTTCTTTCTCTCTCTCTCTCTCTCTCAGCGCCACAGCAACACACCGAGGACAGATCATTTTCAAGGATGCTCTGGCCCAGCAGCTCTGTGAGCAGGGAGGTGAGTAGCAGGGATGACAAACACACACCTCTCTTCCCTCTGCTATGACACAAACATGTGAATCTACTGCATTTACAGGCAGATAGATTCATACCTGCACAGACACATACATGTTCAAGCACACGTGCACCTGCTCCCTGCTTACCTCCTATTGCTGTCCATATTATGCACAGTGGTATGGATGAAATGTTTGATATGCTGCTGCTTCATGAAAGTGACATTGCAGCACTTCTTGCCTCCTTTCTCCTTAATGATGCAGCCAGAGCCAGAGATATTTGGATGTCCTATATTGCCAGCTTAATTTCAGCTTATGCTAAACTCATCTTTTCCCCCCCCCTCACTCGCTCCTTCAGAGATTTACGCTTTATGGACGACACTTCTTACATCCACTTTCTGTGACAGCCTTAAGTAGCTATTGACAGACAGCGCAGCTCCACTCCGCGTGCTGAGTGTGTATAATTGCTTGTTTACAGGAAAGAAGCCTCCTCCTAACTCGAGAACTCCTCCTTGTAGATCAAATTTGACTTTAATGCTGAAAGTGGAGTGCACTTTTTCACTGTTCCAGGGTAAAAGCAAAATTTCCGCTTTAAAATATACTATCAAAATATACTAGAAAATAAAATCATAACTGTGGGTTGTCTCTGGGGAGTTTTTATAACAAGTGTATCCCCTAGCAGGTCATTGGAGACACTCGGCACCCGGCTGCTCAGCTTGGTAGCTCTATGCTACTTGGAAAAGCGCCATCAGTCAGGCCCGGAAGAGTGACAGAGAGTTGGTGACAAGACTTCTCTCTTCTGTCTCCTTGCCCGAGAGCTCATCCTCTCACCACCACTGACACACTGCCCGGGTCTTCTCCCTCTGCACATGATAAAATCTGCAGCCAACAACAGTCACTTAGTTGTTCATTGCCAAGGCCCCGCAGTATCACACTAACACACGACTACTCACAGCTGACAAATTGGAACGCAAAGATTTAGCCCTGACAAGGCCTCTGGGGACTCGAGCTTTGAGGAACGGGCAGAAAAACAAGCAGTGAGGTCATGTACTAAATTTGATCCGTAGTGAACGAGTGGATGTCAAGGTGTGAGGGGAATAGAGGGGGGTTAAGAGGGATAGACGGTGGTGATAAGGGGATACGTAGCTGAAGAATATAGATCTATAAATTAATGTTGTCAGTAATGACAGTTTCATTGTCTCATTGGTGAAGGAGAGATGGGAGGATAGGACAGGATAAAGGGTAAAAAAGATGCTGGGATGAAGAGATACTGTTAATGAGTTTGCGAAGGTCATAAATTGCAGGTGATTTGAGTGCTGGGTAGAGGGAGTGTGGCAATTAAACATCATTAACCTAAAAAAGTGCCGAAAGAGTAGATGTGAATGCATGGCTGACCTTGTTGTAGGCTAATTCCTTTGATGGCCAACGACACAACACTCTTGTCTGTTGCTGAAACACGCCAGGAAAATGTAAATTTTACAAATGAGAAATGAGCATGCGGCAGGCAGCAGATAAGTCTGATAAGTATAATGTTTCTCTACGCTGCTGATTTAACTCACCATAGTCTGCTCCTCTTCCTCTTTCCAAACCAAAACCTGCAACTTATAACATTATAAAAACTGGAGGGCTGCAAGGCTCCGGACATAAATATGAAAGTTGAGATCTTATTTGACATCGAGCAAACTGTGCTGTGGTACAGCCACTAAAGAAGTGTGATGACGTAGAAACCAACTCGCAATGTTATGAATCACATTTATTGTCTTGATTCCCTCAAACAAAGTCAGACCTGCCAGCGGGTGAGGCAGAGGCCGGGAGACGTTTCCCCTCCAGCGGGATCAAACAGGCTACGGTCCAGAATTCAGCAGCAGAGTGGCAAAGAGAGTGCACGCTGCTCTGAGCAAAGTTACTTCAAATCTAGGTATTAGCATTCAAAGTTGAATAAAAGATACAGGACCCAGCCCAAGCCACTTCAGAAGTTCATATGCTTAAGACTAAGAGCTTTGAAGAGCTGGAGAAATGAAAGCTATCTAAAGCAGGGTTATCTCATCCATGGAGGAGGGGGAAGGAAGGAAGGAAGAAAGGGAGGGAGACGGGACGGGATGGAGGGAGAGAAACCGAGGGCATGCTGCTCAAATAAGACGGCAATCAGGGGTTGATCGGCCAGGGTGAAGACTTAAAGAACAATTGGACAGATTAGCTGAGGAGCTAGAAAAAGATGGCAACAGTGGAGTGTGAATTTTTCAGCTCGGAATGCTGAAGAGGTGGAGGGAGACGGAGATCGTTCCCTTAAATTCTAATGTAAAGAAGAGATTTGAGGATAATGAAAGAAGAGGAGCGATATACAGTATAAGTATAAGTAACTCGCCGTGGAAAATCTGACATGCAGCGCTTTGCTTCTCAGTAACAGAAAGCCCCCTTACAAATTGACTGAGACAGGTGTTTGTTTTCTAATATTTACACTCCAGTGTCCCTGAATTTTAGGGGGGGTGCCTGGTTCCAGACACACTGCTCCCCGTTGTGCTGGGCCAGCACACTTCTTCACCCCATCCCTTCATCCCACCTGCATTTTATCTCTCTCAGTTTCCCTTCCAGTTTGCTTTGATCTACACCCCATTACTTTAACCCTGCAACCAGCACAGAATGGTTTGGATTCAGAAGATGAAAAACTGAATCTGAAGTCTTGACAGATACCTCTGCAACTGAGTTCAGCACAACAGTTTGTGGCACCAACCATCACGTTGCCAAATTGTTTGGACTGGCTCCTGGAAATGCTTTAAATGATCCTAAGTACGAGAGCAGACGGGCAGGAGGATGAATTATGCTCCTAGTGTCAAACCATTTAAATACTAAATAAGCCCACATGAGAGGGGTTTGGGTGGCGGGGGGAGATGGGTGGTGGGGGAGTCAGTGCTAAAGAGTGAAGTCAGTGGTTGTGGGTGCTGAATGTTGCCGTAGGCCGTCCATCAGCTCTATCACCTGACAGCATGGCCAGGAGTTCCTGCTTCCTGCCCGGCATCGCCAGGTCCCCTCATTTCCAGTTGGGGAATAAATCAGGTCTTTATGGGCCTGGCTGAGTGCAATGCACCTCAGATGGATTATTAAAGGGACATATAACTCAAAGAGGCCACTGCTCCCTGAGGGACGCCTGATCACAGCGCAACAGAGTGGGACGGGTGGCCTCCACTCTCCCGCCTCCGCGGCACCCACCCAGTCTAAACACCAGCTCGCCTGCCATCTCTCATCGCTCTGCAGCAAGAAAACCTTGAGACCTCAGTCGTCTATATCTCATCCCGACTGTCTCCTCAAGCCATGATATTTTCTACTCTTTTTTTCCCTCCCTGTCTCTTCCCATTCTTCATGTCTGCCCTCCTGCTACTAAAATCTTTCCTCTTTTGTTATTTTGTTTTCTAATTCACGCTCGAGTCACCTTATACTTACTGCACTTAAGCAATCAAGGGGTGATAATATGTGGAAGATTATGCGTTGTGTTTCTCCCTGTCTCTAACACAATGGAAGCCAGGCAATGTTTGTCTAAGAAATAAACACAGGAAGCCAAAAAAATTGGAATACGTCTCACTATTGTGAAGAAAAATAGGCCTGGTCTTTACCACCTACTTAAAGATACATCTAGAAAAAGGTAACACAGACATCCCAAAAATAACAGTGAGTCTCACTGTTGTGCTGGCCTCCTCTCCACTTGCCTATAATTATTGTAAAGATGCCAATTGAAGCCCTCAATTGAAGGCCCTAGTTTTCACTGAGTGGAGTGAAGTGGCTGAAATCGGACCTGGGTGAACCTCTCTCTTTTTAGACATTGTCGAAGAAAAACAACAACCTCCTGCGTCCTGGTGAGTCAGTAATTGCAAACGTCAGTCGGACGGGAGCAACTCGACTTCAAACGCAGTTCACGTCACGAAGGATGTGAGTCAGACAAAGGGAAGAGAAGAGAACAACGGAGAATCGAAAGAGTGGGTATAGTTTACAGGGTGGGTAAAAAAAAAGAAAGGCGCGAGAGAGAGAGGAGATTAGAGCCTGAAGATGGAGAGAAGAGGGGGAGAAGATTTAACATGACTTGTGCCCTGCGCTCTTTGTGCTGAGACGTCTGAGTCTGCCAAAGCTTATGCTCATGTGGTCCCCCCTCGTATCACCCCAACCCCGCTCATCAGCACCCAACTGATTTTAGTCATGGTGTCGTTTAGTGAGAACCCCCTCCTTTTTGTTGCTCCTGTTTATGTGCGTGCACATGTGTGCGTGTTCATATCAGGGAAATAGCAAATAGGGTGGGGCCATCCGTGTGTACTGTATGTGTGTATTTCTGCAAGCGTGTGTGTCCCTCTGCATGCTTGTGAGTATAAGCCCTGGCCAGGGAGATACAGGCATTAGCAGAGATGAGCCGCTAATAGAGGAGGCAGTAATTGAAGTCTTTAAGAAAGTGAGAGGGGATTAATCCAAGTGAAATGAGTGCCACTGTCTGCTCCCGATGTGCAGGCTGTGCAGAGGGTGAGGCGGAGTGAGACAGAATGGGTGTGGATGGAGGGGTGGGCAGCGGGGAGAGATTGCGAAAGGAGGGAAGTGAGAGCGAGAGAGACAGCAGGAGAGTGTGATGAAGCATGGAGACAGAAAACTGTAAATGAGGCCTTTTTGGAAGCTTGCAGGGATTATCCACCCCCTCCACCAACCCTCCAAAAATCTTCTGGGTCTTTCTCCAGCCAAATGGCCTCACTAGAAAGACTGAGAGCGATTTAGAAGGGTTTGTTCAGCGGAGAGATGGGAGAAGAGTGTAGAGAGCGGAATATCAACCAAGCATTCATTACTGTATGTATGTGAGAGAAGGTGGATTACCAGGAATCCAGTGTTGGTACGAGCTTTTTTTCAGGTTGAATTCATGGAAATGAACCGGTGCTCATTTAAACTGAGCATACGACTATATGTTTTAGTTTTATTATAGCGTAATAACAATAAACCATGAGAAAGAGAGTTTCACATGCTCGAATTGATAGCTCCTCTAAACATGTTCTGAATCACTGGGAGATTAGAGGGGGAGGAAGAGAGATGCGGAGGGAGGAAGAAGGCCCTTTGATCTGCTTTTAATGGGCTTCATCATCAAGTCGGAGCCATAGAGTTGGTCGCCGGGGCCAACCAGCCCACCAGCAACAGTCTGAACCACCCAGCTCTGTCACACAGGCCGCTAAGACTCCGACTTCTACAGTCAGCATGAAACCTTACTACCACCCTGTGTATAATACAGTAGATCCATGTTTTTAAGAGCCCCGCATTTGGATCCACTGGGAAGAAATGAGGGCAGGTAATGAACACTGAAGCATGAGCTCCAAGTGAAGACTTTTTGCAGATCCATTACGATAGCAAGAAAAGCTTTTATCGATAATCCCTCCTTTTTGATTCACGTTCGGTTGTTTGTGACGGCGTTATTAGGTGCGCTTTTTAAAATGTAAGCCCCTCGCTCAGAAGAAATTTTAGAACGGCTCTTAAGGTTTGAAAGAAAAATTCTTAAGTAACTTAAAACTAAACTTTGGAATAAGTCCTCACTGTGTTATCTTAGTGTGTCTTATCAGGTGGGCAGGCTCATCCTGGATGGAGAATACTGTGGCAGATTTTCCTTCTCTTCAGTCGTTTCTTCACACACCTCACCTACCAGAGCAGAGTAGAGAGGCTCAACGGGACCGAGGGTTGACATGTCCACTGAGGTCAACGCCGCTGTCTGGCTCAACAGTGACTTCCCCAATATGGGAAATAAACTCTGAAAATTTGGTTTACAAGATAAAACAACGGGGAACAAAATATATTCTGCCTGATGTTCTCAGTGGCCAAATCGGAAATATCACAGGAAACTTCTAGAACTGATTTATTTTAATCTAGTCCATGGTATCATGTGTCTTTAACCAATGTGTACCATCTGATAAATTGTTTATTCAAAAAGATAGATACTTTAAATCTGCTTTCAGACATGCACTGAAGTCCTGACATTTTCCTGAACTTATATATGTGAGAATTTAAAATGGCTGAAAATGCTGCTCACTTTTTTCTACCCCCTCTATCTTTTTAAGTACAAAACTGTAATGTCAGTTTGCTAAAAGGTGGAAGCAGACTGTATTTTGAGTGTCCACAGTAATTTAGTTAGAAAGTGAGGCCACTGTTTTCTTTTTAATACCCATGTTTGATTAATTTAGTCTTTAACACTCACTACCCCCTCCACTCACCTCCATCCACTTCTCAGAGCTGTGTATCCCCGGGGAGAGATTGATGGTGGAGTGTGTTAGCAAGGCAGTGGCCACAGATTACAGCACACAGGCGCCCCCGGGGAGGATGGCGGTTAATTGGCATTGAACCGTTAATCATGGCCGCCTGGTCTTTCATTACTGAAAGGAATTAACATCAGCAGCCGGGAGACTGCAGATGTGACGGGCCAGGACACAGGGAAAGTTTGTTTCACTCAAGAAGTTATTTAAGAATGGGACCATAAAGCTGCTGTTACTGACTAATAAGACAGTTAATACATTAAAATCACCACATACACCATATAAAGTTTCCTATTGTTGTTCATGTGTTACTTCACTCACATTATTTACTCTCTTCTTCTCTTTCAGCTCCCACCGAGTCCCCACTGAGGCCAAGTCTTTGTGAGTCTGCATTTCATTGCATGCTGCGATTTATACATAATAACATGAAAATACCAGTTATCATACAGATTGTGTCTAACTGTGCGCATATGGTGTATGTGTGTGCATAGTGGAGCTACATGGTAAACATGCTGTGCTGCGTGACGACTTTGACTCCAACCTCCAAGGGGAGCTGGACCCCAGCATCTGGTACGTGAAGAGGTTCAGATCGCTGTAATCTGACGGTGCAGTCACTAACTACTTTTTCTTTTTTTCCCTTTTACTATAACTAAAACTTAGTCTTCTTCTCTCGCAGGTCCGAGTGCAGTAACTGTGAGGTGGGAGAGCAGTGTGGCGTACTGATGCATGGCAGAGCGGTCACTTTCTGTGAGCCCTTTGGAGAGCGAGAGCTGGTAACTACCACGTTTCTCCTTACTGCAACCACTTTACATTTTACGGCCCATTGACCACACATCAAGACCAACCGCTCCGTAGCCACAGCCACCTCTACAGTAAATTATATACAAGCTGCAACCACAGCAGAATCTTATGTTTAAAATACACTTTACATTACACTTTACAATAAAAGTCAGTACTGTGCTCTTCTAAACCAAGGAGTTGATGTCTGATTGTGGTTGAGGCCTGGAAATTTGACTCACCATAGTTTTATTCCTTCCTTGGTGGAACTAGATTTAAATATGAAAGCATTGATCATGATCATCAATATTTGCACATGTACAGTAATCTTGGCATGGCTATAATGCCAATGTCAAATATATCTGACCAAACAAAACAAAAGGAAAGTTGGAGAAAATATCCGAGAACTGTGATTTGAAGTAAAATCAAAAAGTAGCCGGAATTTGCCCAGCTTGATATGAGTTGAAATCAAGGAACTGCGCTTCTTTGTTTCAACCCATAACAGTAACATATGTATAACTTGCAGATAACAGCTTTCTTTCAATCATCTACCAACTGAAATTCAAATAGTTTTGCTCTGGTAATTTTCTGCCAAGACTAACTTTTCTTTTCACTTCAGGACATAGAGGTTTATGAAAAGCATTAATAATACAGATTTAAATGAGACAGTGAGAACACAGGGGCAGAAATCATATGATGATCATGTAACAGTAAAGTACAGTTGGATCAGGATTCCGCCCGACATGCAGTGTGGCGCACACACATCATGCACACACACACACACACACACACACACACACACACACATACACACTGATAACTGAACATATTTATACCGTCTGTCTGTGTTTGTGAAGTTGATTTCAAACTGTTTATGCTGTGAGAGAGGAAAGCCACTCGGCCACAGAGGAGAGTTTAGAGCCTCATGATCCTATTTACTACTCTGATAAGCATTTGCTTTTGTCTGTCACTGTTCCAAATGTTTGAGGCCGCTGCCTGGCAGCTCTTCTGTCAAGTGCAACAAGCATGCACATCCAGGAACACAGGAACGTTTACACACAGATGGTCACCAATACAACAGAACACACGCATTCAAGCACACACACACACACACACACATATATACATATATATAATGTGCACAAACTAACATACCGTGACAAAAAAATAACGTGCAATGGTAACTCAACTTAAATAATTTATTCATCTGCATTGGTTCAGATTCTGGCTCTTTTGTAGTGATACAGAAATGTCTTCAGAAAGTTGAAAATTCTCATTATCATCTTCGTTAGATGCGGCTACATCATTTCAACCAGAAAACGTCGGTGAATCTACGCTTTTCAGCTGTTTGGCACACTTAACTACTTGAGTGCAACAAGTCATAGAGGACTTTCTCTCCCCTGAGCTAATCTTTGATATTGTTTCAAAGTTGAACTACATTAAGTTATTTATTGGTGACACCCGAAACTGCCTTGTGTGTCTTCCCTAGACAACTGTTCCTCTGAACACCAGCACAGCCTCCGTCCTGCAGTTTGCCCTGGGTGAGTATTAAATCTCCACATGCGCTGAAAACAATAACTACAAAAAGGCAGATTTTGTGTTACAGATGTACATATGAGACATGCAAAAACCCTGTTCAAATGCCTTAGTCTTGCATCCAACCGTCTTGGCCAGCCAGGACAACAGATGTGTGTGTGTCATCCTCAGGAAACAGGCACCTTTTGCTGTTTTATGTCAGTAAGCCAACTGGTACACAGGATGTTTCTGTTGCTTTCTATCTCTCTCTGTGTCTCACTCTTTTCTCCCCTCTCCTCCTATCACAATTATGAATGATTTACAGTATTCTGGAAAGACACCCAGATGGCTGTGGCAGAGTTTTTAGTGGTGTTGTATTTTTCATGCCCATTACATGCATCCGCCAGCTCTCGTGGGAACACGACTGGGTGGAAATAGGAGTACATACTGTATCAACAACCCCTCTCACCGTCTCTTTCCCCGCGTCTTTCCTTTTTCTCTCCGCCGTCTGTCTGGCTGCGCTTTGCGGGTCATTAATAGGAGTTTTCGTTGTGGCAGGGTTGTGTGTGGAGTAGTTCAGTAGAGCAGTAAAATGAAGTGGTGGCAGGTTAATGCACAGCTGTATTCAGTGAGGATGGAACAGCGTGGCAGCATGCAGGACATGGACCCTGCACTCCATCCGGCCGTGGGGGGCGGAGGGGGAGAGCAGGGGAGGGCAGAGTGTAGACGTGGGGATTTTCCTGCTTCCCCCATTAGCAACCTTTGAGCCCACCTGCTCCCACAACACATATGTGCAAACATTTTCTGATTCCACATAGAAATCCACAGGAATATGCACACAGATATGTAGATGCAGTAAGCGTATCTAGAGTATCTGGTCTTACATCAGCACTTCTCTGATCACCTCTGTCCAACCCGTTCATACCGACTGCTAACTTCTCCCAGACGTGCTGAGCTGCTGATCACTTAGTTCCACTACGACACCATTGAGACACAATTTTCCACTTGGCTGGAGGAGGAAATGTGGGAGCGATCGGTCGGAAGCGGCTAACACACTGTGCCTGGCTGCTCCTCGGGACATACAAAGGATCACTGCCCTGCTGATAGAATTCAGTTGATGGAGAAATTAAACTAGCTGACCTATAATTTAGCCATTTTAACTTTTGCCATTGTAACAGTCAAATGCTCTATACCTGTCCTCTTTGTGTTTTTTTTTTAATGTTCCCCAGGTTCAGGCTCCTGCCGCTTCAGTTACTCAGACCCCAGCATTTCTGTGTCATACAGCCTGAGTGGTAACGGCAACTCCTCAGATGACTGGGTCACACTGGAGAAGATCAGGTCTCTCCCTCTCTTCTATTTCCTTGTTCCTTTCGCATCCATCCCACAGTCCTTCCATCTGTTATAAACACCCACCCTCTCTTTTTTCCCTCATTCACACCTCCCCCTCTCAATTTGTCATTCCTCTCCTGTTTGTGTCTCGATGATCCCCCTGTTTTACATCACACTATCCCAGCCTCTCCTTTGCTTTGTCAGCTCTCAGACAGAGGCATAATGTAATGAGACTGTCTTCTAACATACATATTTAGCTGTATATGTTATGCCTTCATGTAAATACAGAACCCACCCCATAGTTTAACAACCTTAAATCACTTGGAGTCATTGCAAAACCTGGTGTGTTCTCTCCCCCATGAGAGCATTCCAGTGTCTGTCTATATTTGTTTATTTCAGCCTTATTTTAGCAATTAATTAGGATCCTTTTCATGTAAATGACATAAATAATGACCCAAGATCCCTTTTTTTTATCTCTCCTAGAGCCCCCACCAACAGCAGCACCGTCATCCACCTTATTCCCCTGCCACATCACTCCAGGGCTGATGGTGTTCGTCTGCGATGGTCTCAGGAGGCCCCCCAAGGCCCCGAAGGCTACGAGTCCTGCTGGGGGCTGGACAACGTGCTCCTGGTCAATGCTGCTCACAGAACCCCCCTCATGGAAGAGAATTTGGACCCCCCAGACACTGCTAACTGGCTCTTCTTCCCTGGAGCTACAATCAAGGTTCGCTGACATGTGGATTTCCTTCAGCTCTGTCTTTAGAAATGTGGTTCAACCTCATAGCAGAAGGAGACGCATTTGCTCTACCAAATATAAATTTACATGCTTTGTAAAAAATGTTATCAGATGCATGTTTTGACGCCTGTTTTCTTACTGGCCAGCATGCCTGTCAGTCTGAGGGCAACGCTCTGTATTTCCACGGCGGTGAGGCAGCTGGCCACAGCTCTGCCTCCACCAGAGACATTGATCTGCACAGGGAAGAGGGACGGAGCTACTGGGAGGAAGACTTTGAGAGCCTGCCATCAAAGTAAGTCAAGATAATGGTCATTTTTAATCTCCCACCCAGCTGTCTTCTGATGTACGTTCAAATCAGGTAAGTGAACAAGTGACTTTATTTCTACAGCTTCAAACCCACAAAGTGTACATTAAAACACAATGCCATAAAAGTACAACAAAACAGTTACGGGAGAAGGTCAAAGAGGGTAATTAAAGCTGAACATAACCGCTGGAGTAATACTTTATTAAAATGCCAGTCTATACAGATTTATAGGTTTTTAAAATGTGGCACTGACTCAGCCGACCTGATGCTGGGGGGGAGTTCGGTCGACAGCAATGAAGTTAATGTAGTAAAACCGAATTTAGTTGCCAGACCTGAGGCAATAGCCTTTTATAGTGTAAAATGATAAACTATGTTACAGACTCAAACTCTTTTAGCTTGGAAAGGGAGAGTTGAACAGAGAGATGGAGAATATTGGTGGGATTTCGGTGATCTGGTATTTTTCTGGGTTTATATTTGCATGTGCTTTGACACCTGTCACTTATCACATGTCAAACATGCAACATGCAGCGTGTTAAACAAGTAAGCGTCAAGCTTACACAGGTGAATGTCGAGCGTCTGACTGCTACGAAGACAGAGACCCATCTGTTCAGAGTGAGACACACACACACACACACAAACACACACACACACACACACACAAGCCACACTGGACAGTGGAAAGCAAGGAAACACTGTCAAAAGCACTGCATGAGGTAGAGAGAGAGAGATGATAGATAGTGTTTCTGGCAGAGAGTAATTAACAGGCCTCATGCACCGGGTCTGTCAGTACATTTTTCCATTAATGAGAAGGACCCTCAACCAAGAGTGTGTTTCCAGTCAGCCCGTACCCTCACACCTCCCTGCAGCATGAGCTACATGCTGCACCGCATGCCCGCTCTCACCCATCAGGCGTCATGGGCTGACACATGCATGAAGTAAGCAGGGAAAGGTTTTATGGTGGTGGTGGTATTATTGTGATGGCGCACACCCCCTAAGTGTAATTTAACCCAACAGTCACTATGACAGAAGCACGACGGCCTTGTACACTGCATGACAGAGAATAGAGGGAGACGGGGAAAGGAAAAGAGGGGGGAGAAAGAGAATGAGGGAGGGGTAGAGAAACACAGGAGAGGGCTGACACACTGAGTTAACTTCTGTCAGTGCTAATGAGGAGCCTCTCTCCACTGTGCAGAAGTATGTGTCTGCAGGTGTGTGTGTGTGTGTGTGTGTGTGGGGGGGGGGGGGTTCTTTATGCGTCAGCCCTCTTCCAGGTGATTTATTCACTATTGTGCATTTGTTGACCGGCAACATCTGAATTATGGCAACTGTTTCCTGGCTTCAGTACTACTGCAGAGGAGATGCTGTGTAAAAGGGACAATCTAAAAACATGAATGTTTGTGTCGTGTAATTTATGTGACTGTGTACTGTGATTTCATCAAAGTCTCATTTGTGGGTTACATTTTCTACAGGTACGTGTGAAACAATTCTAATTAATTAAGCCCCTCTGTTTCCCTTTTCTCTATTTTTTGGCACATTGAATTGTTATCTACTCACTAACTCTGAAAATAAATAATCTCACTGTGAAAAATATGCTTCTCCAGTGAGTTATTAAAGTGGGCATGTTTGCTCCAGTGACTTGTTTTTTGAAAAAAATATTAGTAATGCTGTTGAAATACTGCCTCATTCTGTTTTCATTTATTGGTTTATTCAACAGGGACAGTGTACATTAATATACATTGCCGTAAATATACCAAAGTTAGCCAAAAGGAGGTTTTTGTCTGTCACAAAGTCACCTTCAAAACAAAATATAAGAATATGATATTCAAATTACAAAGTCATTGAGATCATTCATAAGCATAATAAAAAGAAAAGAGAACAACATCAATGACACAAAAACATAATTTAGGACATCATTACATGACATATTCCAGTACTACATGCACCAGAGACGTATGTAATTTAAGACATTTCTAACTCTGGGCAATGATAATATATTCAGATTTACAGATTTGATGTCACAGAGTTTTGTCTAAAGACTGTTAAGGTGTTAGAGTTGTGTTGCTAGCCTGCAGCTAGGTTGTTAAACAGAAACACCACGTACATCATACATTTTCAGGTGACACCCGCCTCTAAAATAATATATCGTATTTGAGAAACTTATTTTCTTTGCTAAACCAACCCTCCCTGTCTGTATTTTTCATCCAGCTGGGACATAGAGGGAGCTGTGTATGGGAGCCAGTGTGGAGAGATTGAGTCGGGCTCGGCCCTGGTCTTTGAGAGGGAGGGCCGGAGACGGGTGTGCACCCCGTACCTCGACACCACGTCTTATGGAAACCTCCGCTTCTACTTCACCATGGGTATGGAAAATCCCCCATCCATCAAACTTTGTCATGTATTACGGTCAAGCAAAAGTGAGCAACACTTGCTTCACTTGTTGTAATAGATGTTTCTCAAGTAATGATCTTTCTCTTTGCGCTGCCCTCACCAATATGTGTAACCTTGCATAAGCATTTCAAGGTGTATTTGTGTTTAGGCGGCGGCGACTGTGATCCAGGAGAGTCCCATGAGAATGATGTCATTCTGTTTGGGAGGTCTGACGGCAGACGGGAACGTGTGTTGCTCGACACTCTTCCATACTCCTCTTACAGGGTGAGACACGCACAGAACACATTCACACATGAAATATGTGAATAACCTTACAGAAAGTCATACTGAAGGGCCAGTACATTTCTATTAATGCCATCACTTATTTTCAATCAATCTCACCATATTATTTTTTTTTTAACTTCCAATGTGAAAGCTGTGTCAGCATGCAATGCTGGTACTCTCAGCAGCAGTGTTATTCAGATGACTATAATTAATTTGGAATCACAAATTTGAAATTGCTTTTAATTGTGTCAAAATGTTTCATTCTTTCAGAGTCACTCTGTCCTTTCTCACTGAAACATGCTTCTCCTCTGAACAAGAATATGACTTTATTGATGCTGTACATCACTATTACAGCTGAAACTATTAGTTGATTAATAGATCAGTATTTGGCAGCTATTCTGATTTTTTTTCCAACCAAAAATGTCAAATGTTTACTTGTTCCAGTATCTTATCTGTGAGGATTTGCAGGTTTTCTGTGTCTTATGTTATTATGTGATTAAAATAATATTATTAGTTTTTTTGTAACAAAATCTAGTAAAGTCGAGTAAAAATGCAGCAGATCAGGAATCCATAAAGAAAGGGTTAGTTCATTAATTTCTCCCCACAGACTCCGGCGGTGGTATCGGTGGCACTGCCCACTGAGATGCAAACACCAGTCACCCAGTTCTGCCTGGAGCAGCAGTCACATGGAGGTGCCAACCGTCATGTATGGGCCGTGGACTTCATGCAGCTGCTCCCTGTGTTGCCTGGCACTCAGACGCACGTTGCTCAGTTCTCCATCAACCTGGGCTGTGGCTCCTACCAGCCTGCCAACAGGTGGGACACACTCTAAGGCTACATCCGTATGACGACATTATCATTGAAAAACGTTTTTTTTTCAAGAAACAACAATAATTTGAAGGTAACAGCAGGGATTTCTTTTCTTGGACCAAAGCCGTGGTGGAACTGTTACTAACACCAAGTGTTAACAACGTTTAGCATTCGTGACTGATAAGAACCAATCAGGAAGTGAATTCGGGTCACTTGAGGGTGGAAGTCTAATTCTGCTATTAAAACGTTGATGTGAAAAAACATTCTTTGTTCCTTTTCGTTAGTGTCGGTTTGGAGTTCTCGACAAACCACGGTCGTTCATGGTCTCTGCTTCACACCGAGTGTCTGCCAGAGCTCTGTGCTGGACCCCATCTACCTCACAGCACTGTCTACTCCTCTGACAACTACAGCGGGTATGCATGAGAACGCACATCTCTATGCATTTGCAACACTCTTTGTGTATATATCATTCACTGAGAATGTACTGTATGTCTACATTCACATACTGTGTTGCACCTCCGCAGATGGACAAGAATCTCTATCCCTCTGCCCAATTCTGCCCTGACAGAGACTACACGGTTTCGCTGGAAGCAGTCTGGCACTGGATCGGGCAGCATGTGGGCCATAGACAATGGTTAGAACTATAGAGTAATATATATATATATATATATATATAGACGGGGCATATTGTTCAATATTTTAAATAAGGTTAGGGTTAGGCTGATGGTTTTAATTGTCATTTCTTCCAAATTAGCTTTTTTGTAAAATTCTTGAAATTGTAAGATAATAAACACTATTTTTAGGGTCCCAAAAAATAATTATAGCTTACCCATACATAAGAAAATATATATTTTTTGCCATAAAATATCATTTATATCTATTAATTTATTGCTTTTCAGTGTATATTGGTCCGGCCTGTCTTCGTTTCTGCTCCGGGAGAGGACATTGTTCCCGAACAGGCTGCAAGTAAGGATTTGCTTTTTATTAAAATAAAACCAGTGTGAGTCTGCTCATTATCCACCTAATGCCTAGTAGCACCAATCATCATTCAAAATTAATCAAATTGTATTAATGTTATTATTCATTAATGGAATTTCATTATCTCTGTCTTCTTTTTGTCATTGTATTCTTCACTCTGTTTTTTTAATGTCTCGTATTTTCCTCTCCTCTCCTCCCCACTCATACCTTTGTCTCTCTCCACTTCCCAGATGTGACCCAGGCTTCAGCGGTCCAGCCTGTGAGCTCGCCTCCCAGACCTTCCCAGCTTTTCTGTCCGAGGGTTTCTCCAGTCCACGCCTCTCTTCCTACCACAGTTTCTCTTCCCTTCGCGGGGCTGAGGTCAGCTTTGGCTGTGGGGTGCTGGCCAGTGGAAAGGCTCTGGTCTTCAACAGGGACAGCAGGAGGCACTTGGTCACAGCTCCATTAGACAGTTCCCAGGCCAGGTAATGGCAAGATGTCCTGGTACAAACATAAGCAGAAACATATTGGAGAACATATGTATGTATGCAAGTGTACTGTACACTGTACAGGCACATTTTCAACGTGCACACAAATTTTGCCACCAACAGATTAATTGTAGTCCTGTGGCTTGTCTTCATCGGGCGTCTTTACCTCTGATAGATTCTGCAAATGTACCAGCCGGTCTCCACCACTCTTCTGCTTCGTCAATCCCCTCTTTCCCTCATACTCTCTGTTCCTCACCGGGAGATGGATTATGATTATGGGGAGGACTGCAGATGAGAGGAGAGATGAAAGCAAGAGATAAAGAAAGGGAGAGAAAAAGATGGAGGAAGCGATGCATTTGGCTATGGCATCTATGTTGGATTGATTATGCCTGTTGCGGCTCTCAGTGTGCCACCTGATGGCCATGTTTAATGCTATTTTCTTGCTTGATTGATTGAACAGCTGCCCGAGAGAGGGGAAATGCACCACTAAGGAAAGAGCAGCTAAGCCAAGGACAGAGAAAGCTGGGGGGGTTGGTGACTGATGATGGAAATTATAATAAATATTACATTAGTATAGATGATAATATGCCTGCCAAAACATGGAGGAAAACATACGAAGACGGAAGCTCACGCTACATCAGCACTATGTACAGTTAACATGAATACACAGATTTGAACTCTGACTCTCATTCCCACTCTCTCTGTCTTGTTCTTTCCTTTCCTCCACCTCCACCTCCTCTCATCTAATTTTGTCCTCTTTCATTTAATCATCTCATCCATCATCGTCCCACCTTCTCGCTCTGCTGTACTGTCTGTTTATCTACCCCTTTACCCCTTTCTCTTTCCACTCTCCTTCCCGAACACACTCACTCACCTTACATTTTCTTCTTCTCATTTATCAACCTGCCCTTTGCTCTCTTTCTGTGTCATTTCTTTTTTTTTTTAGACTCGCCGGCTGCTCCCCATCTTGCCCCAACTGGATCTACCAATTCTTGCTTTCTGTGGGGTTTTTTCAGTTTCTCACTGTGCTTTTCTGCAGGTACCTACAGTTCACTCTTCGGCTGGGCAGTCGCAGCACCCTGAGCTCATGTCCTGCTCCCAACCAGCCAGGAGAGGGCGTCCTGCTGCATTACTCCTCAGACAACGGTATCACCTGGACGCTGTTGCAGCACTACGCTTACCAGGGCTTCCATGAGCCAAGGTACCTGCTGTATGTGTGTGTGCGCAGGTTTGAATGCTCATGATTCCATTGAGACCCAAACGCACACAGTCCATTAACACACATGTTTCACTGCTAATGGTGTGCTGGAGGTGTAAGCCACTGGGACCCATTGAGGCAGGTAGTGCCATCTATGTGAGTAATGAAGACATAGTGGGCTGACTTCCAGCTGCACCGCCCAGGTCTCAGAGCTCTTCATCAGCTCGAGGATGGCCATGGGGTCAGGGGTCAATGAGTCAGGGAAAAGTTCGAGACACCTACCTGGTGCAAGGGTCAAGTGCATGTTCTTACCACATCAGTACGTATGTTTGTACAAAAACACTATACAGGAATGAGTTTTGGTCTATGTGGCTACATCGTAGGCTAGAAGAAAGTAACGTATGATGAATGATAATTTAGTTAATATTCTGGGATTATATGAGCTTTATATCCGAGTCAGAGCCTGAGTCACAGATCAGTCAGCCTGTGTGATTAATCCCTGGGAAAATGTTTGGCAGCATGGACATGGAGATATATCCCTCCATTCTCACATTTACGTGATTGTAACTATGGCACATGACAAAGATTATGTCAAGCAAACTTCTCATTAAGTGGCAATAATGTTCAGTTTCACAATTTCTTCCCCCCCAAATAGGATTGTGTCAGTTGAACTCCCGTCTGCTGCTCGGAAGTTTGGCGTGCAGTTTCGCTGGTGGCAGCCGTACCACTCAGGCCGCGGTCAGGATGTGTGGGCACTGGACGAAATCAGCATGACCTCTGTGCTGTTCAACACAATAAGTCTGGACTTCAGCAATGTCCTGGACGTTACCCAGAGTCTTGGTTTCTATCTCGGCCATGTCCAACCCTATTGCCAGCATGACTGGACGCTCAGGTAGGAGGCCTAACACTCTGACAGAGATAATGTGTTGGTCATTAGTTGGCAATGTTATCGAATCTGCTTGTTTTTAGTTTTAGGGTTTGATCATAATTAGTAGTTTGATGTTTTAAGCTCTGAATTAATATATATAAAACAATTATTTTCGATAATTTCTTTTTGCTTTGTTTATTTTAAACCACTGTTTTTAATCTAAAAATGTCGTGGTGTGGTGTGTAAGAAGCCTCCTCAGTTGTCATCAGGATTTTTAACAAACAAAAGCTCTTCAGTGACTGAAAAGTTTGACAGATGCTCATGTCACATGAACGGTCTACATATGGAGGCTTTGCGGTCACGTTCCACAGCATCTGACACATGATATCCTCCCTGTTTTCCTGCAGTTTCTCTGGTGAGCCCAGCCCTGGCTCCAGCATCCGTTATGTGGAAACTCAGTCGATGCAGATCGGAGCCTCTTACAGTCTGCAGTTCTCACTGGTCATGGGCTGCGGCCGCGAGCCCTCCCCTCACATTGACACACAGGTTCGCCTGGAGTTCTCCACGAATCACGGCCTCACTTGGCACCTGGTCAAAGAGGTGAGGAGCATTAAATGTATCCTCCTTGGTTCCCCCCTGTCAAGTGATTATTAACATCCAACCTTTTTTGTTTAAACCTGACTCACACCTTTGTTTTTAACTAGTAGACCTGTAGAAGTCATTCTGGAGAGAGAGAGAAGGAAGCTTACAATTTATTCATGAATATAAATATTGATACCTATTACAGCCTCAGTAATAATGTGTAAATAATGAGAGCCCTTAAATGTGGTACTTTGTTTCAGATGAGAAATTACCGCGGTTACTTTTTTATCATGCAGCCATCGGAGAATACATGACAACACTTGAATCAGCAAACAGATTATCTCCCCATGATTCAACAAAGACTTTCTGGGATCACAACTGGCTCATAAATATTCATAAGGCACCAAAGTATCTGCCAAGATTTTTATTGCCTTTGAAATTGAATAGGGCATAATGAGTTCTTCATCAGCAAATGTTCTCTAATTCTCTCATGTGAATGAAAATGCAGTAATTCTGCAAGTGCAGAATGTAACTCGCTGGATGTCCTGTTCTCTTAATCCCTGCTTGTCTTCCAGTGTTCAAGGTCAGAGATACTGTAATCCTGAATTAGCCTTTTATTTTCAAACTGTGAATAAGCAGATTAAGCCTTATGGTGTCTGCAGTGTCTCATGTTGTTTTTAAGGAATGTTGCCACAAAACAAAATCCACACTGATGAACAAATTTGTTTTATGGATTTTTAGTAATCAACATTAAGTGAAGCATAAAAAAGTAAGTTTTAATTTTAAAAAAATCCTTATTTTCTGGACCTAGGCTTGTCTGCCTGGTATGCCAAGCTGCTCAGAGTTCACAGCTCCCAGTGTCTACCACCCATCAGAGTTCAAAGACTGGAGACGCATCACTCTGTCTCTGCCTCAAAAGACATGGTAAGTAATGCTCACATACAAAGACAATAGACACAGAGGAAAACGTTCTCAAAGAGTGCTGTCTGACCTGAGTTTCGTGCTGTTTTTTGTAGTCAACATGCACAATGGACAGGAAAAGCAAAAAAGATGACACTGCAAAACATCCACACATTACTGCTAGTGGCTGCATGTCCACACATTGATGCACATGAGGACACATGAAGGGGCTATTCCACACCGAATGTGTCATGAACAGTCCGAGAAAGAAAGCAGTGGCTGACAATATTCTCAAAAGCACTTCACAGTGATTGCACAACATTTTTGTAGCAAAATATCCCTCTGAGCTTTTGCTACACACAAACCAGGAAATTCCTTCTTGTATTCCTATGATGCAAAAATGCTTAAACACACTCACTCTCTAATGCCCAGAGCTCAGATATCCACTTTGGTCATTTATGTGCATCTGGTATTTAATGTAAAAGAAAACAAAAGGCTTTGCGTCTGTTTAATTCCAACTGTATTACAGAAGTAAACACACTTACACATACAAGGAATAGCAATGTGGTGATCAAGCAGTTAGTGAGTATTGTGATGTAGCCACAGCCACAATCGCTGTGAAGAGAAGATTTAAGTTTAACCATTTACTGAGACATAACATTGTCTGACTTGGAGTGAAAAAAATGTTGACATATATTTTCTGTTTGATTCTCTAATCCATACTTAATGTTGATTGTTGCTGCTGTAATTTACTGGAAAAATAACAGTCACTTTTCATCGGAAACGTTGTGAGGAATACATTTACTGCTGTAGCTCTGGCTCACACACATACAGTATATCAACTCTTATAATCACATAAACCTTCCCCACATTGAGCAATGTGACCTCCACCTTCATTTCATTCTACTCCCCAGCTCCTAAATGAATGTGGTCAGATCTCCGGCAGTGTGAGATTAGAGGTCACCGGGTCATAGCAGTAAATGCTAATAAAACTGTCATGGCTGGCTCTTTATGGTCAGGAGGTGGTCTGAGTATATACAGGTTACCAAATCCCCCAATATACCTCACTATCTTAGCTTTAAATGTCATTTGTCATCACTGTACAAGCGACAAACACTGAAATGCACCCACATGCACAAACATGAACCCATACATTCACACCCACAGCTTTAACAGAGATGATGTGATTATGATGATATTGCCCTCTGTCTGACATTTATTTCATAAAACTGCAGAACCCACTTGCACACACACGCATGCACGGACGCACGCACACACACTCACAAACTGGAAAACACACAGGAACATATGTGATAAGGATAATCTTTACCTGCTGGAAAATTCAATCCACAAATATCTATCCTAGTAGAGACATAGATTAGTGAGTATGACATGGTGACAGGGTCAATATACTAGAAATGACTATCATTTGATTTCTAAGACGATGTAATGCATTTTTAACATTACAATTAGGGCTGCAACTCATTATTGATTAATCTCTCGATTATTTTCTCGATTACTCTTTTAGTTGTTTAGTCCATAAAATGGTGAAAAATGTCGATCGTGTTTCCCGAACCACAAGATGATGTTTTGTTTCGTCCACAAACCAAAGATATTCAATTTACTGCCATAGAGGAGCAAAGAAACCATAAAATATTCACATTAAAGAAGCTGAAATCAGAGAATTTTGTGGACAATTTAAGCCGATCAATCCATTATCAAAATAGTTGGCGATTCATTTAGAAGTCGATTACTAATCGATTCATTGATTCATTGTTGCAGCTTTAATTATAATCCTTTTATGTCAATTAAAGTTGAGCAGTCAGTTATAGTGTGTGTGTGTGTGTGTGTGTGTGTGTGTGTGTGTGTGTGTGTGTGTGTGTGTGTGTGTGTGTGTGTGTGTGTGTGTGTGTGTGTGTCTGTGTGTGTGTGTGTGTGTGTGTGTGTGTGTGTGTGTTCAGGTCCAGTGCCACACGGTTCCGTTGGATCCAGAACTACTATGGCGAGCAGGACGAGTGGGCCCTGGACGACATCTACATTGGTCAGCAGTGTCCTCACATGTGCCACGGACACGGCTGGTGTGACCATGGACACTGCAGGTCAGCCTTCCCACACTGTCACACAAACATTAAAAACTTCCTGAGGTTTTGCTTTATTACTTTTGCCATAACACCCAACACAGAGGCCCATAAATATGTTTTGATGGATGTCTGTGGGGTACATAATTAAATCATAGATGAAAAATACGACGATCAGCCTCTGTCTTCTCTCGTAGGTGTGACGACGGCTTCTCTGGAACAGACTGCCAGCCCTCTTCCCCCCTGTCCTCAAGTGTACTTTCCGACTTTGAGTCCCAGGATGCACTGCTGGCCACTTGGCAAGAGGTGATTGGTGGAGAGGTGGTCACACCTGACATGGGCTGTGGAGTGGTCTCATCTGGATCGTCCCTGTACTTCAGCAAGGTAGAACAACTAGAAAATGATTTAAGAAAGATGTGTTCTGGTTAACTTTTTATTAGTTATCTGGACTTCGGGGGGTGTAAATCCAGATAATTAATGATTTAATAAATCATGTTGTGAGCAGTTTTTTAACAGCTGCACACCTCTGACATATTGTAGCAGCCTCATCACTTTTCTAAATTAATAAAAATAGTTATTGAAGCTGTGACCAGATAATAGTTTTAATACTTGTGGCAGGAACATTTATTTGAGTTTTTCTTACAAGGGCAAAGTTTCCAATTAAAGAATTCATTAACTCAAATGCAAACAAGCAATATTTAGTTTGGTTGATGAAAGTGTCCATGATAAAGTATAACTTGGACACTCTGAACCACGGCTATGAAAAATAACACACTTAAAATCTTTTTCTTAATATGTAAAAATGAACATGTTTTTTGTCAGGCGGGGCTGAGGCAGCTGGTGAGCTGGGACCTGGACACTGAATGGGCAGAGTTTGTTCAGTTCTACCTGCGGGTGGGTGGAGACCGGGCCGAGTGTAACCAGGCCGACAGCAGAGAGGAAGGAGTGTTGTTGCAGTACAGCAACGATGGAGGAATCACCTGGGGTCTCATTGCCGAAATGTATTTCACTGACTTCACCAAACCTCGGTGAGGAACCGGGGACCTAAGGAAATTGATATTTCACGTTTTCACAAAGATTATGAGAAACATCAACTATTAGATGTGTTTGTGATGACTTCCACTAACCTTTCTCTCTTACCACTCTCAGCTTTGTCCACTACGAGCTTCCTCTGGCCTCGAAGACGCCCTCCACAAGGTTCCGTTGGTGGCAGCCTCTTCACTCTGGCGAGGGCTATGACCAGTGGGCAATTGATGATGTCATAATTTTGTCAGAGAGGGAGAAACACATCATCCCCATGGCCAGTCCCACTCTACCACAGGTCAGGAATCGGTTTGAGGAGTTATTTTCTGTAACTCGTAATTTGTGCTCCGACCTTGTGCAGCAGCTTCGGCTTCATCTTGAGATATTGCTTGTTTAGTCGTTATGGGGATGTTCGTCAAACTGAGATAGAGCAGGTATGAAATCTTGAATCTTTGCCAAAGTGTGTCCATTTATCTCTCGAGAAATTTGTTCTGCTGGAGACACTGGTGAAGTACCTGCTCGTACAAAGTACAAAACACGCCCCTAAACCCGCCTGCTTTCTATCGCCACAGAACTTTTACGAGAAGCCGGCATTCGACTACCCTCTGAACCAGATGAGTGTGTGGCTGATGCTTGGTAATGAAGGCATGGAGAGGGAAAGCAACAACAGCTTCTGTGCCCCAACGCCCTCTGCCATGGTGTTTGGCCGCTCTGATGGGGATAGAGTAGCTGTCACCAGGGACCTGGCCCTGCGTTCTGGCTACACCCTTCAGTTTAAGGTACTCACATGGAAAGACATTTTGAAGGTACACACAGTACCACTCAAACAGAATTAAATTGTTATGTTTCTTTAATGTCTGTCTAATGTTTCCCCTGCCAGTTGAACATAGGCTGTGAGTCAGAGTCCAGTGCATCTGCCCCGGTCCTGCTGCAGTACTCCCATGATGCCGGTCGTACCTGGGCCCTGGTGAGAGAGGGATGTTACCCAGGAACCCCGGGCGTAGGCGTGTGTGAGGGCAGCGGCCGTGAGCTTAGAGAGCCTACTGTCTACAACACTGGAGACTACGAACAGTGGACCAGGGTCACTGTGGTTGTACCACGCAATGTTGCAGCCAGGTAGCTATGGTAACAAGCATGCAGTTGCTATGTATCTAAGAGTTTTTGGGAAAATGTTGAACTCAACTTTAGACACATTTTAACAGTAGCTGATTATTAACTTTTGATATTAACAGTTAAAATGTTGACTTGACTGTATCTTTCCCTTTGTTTAATCCTCTTCCTCTCATTTTCCCAGTAAAACCAGGTTCCGTTGGTTCCAGGAGAGCAGCGTGTACAGAGATGCTCCAGCTTTTGCCTTGGATGGGGTCTACATCTCTGAGTCTTGTCCAAACCACTGTGGGGGACATGGAGACTGCATCTCTGGAGTCTGCTTCTGTGATATGGGATACACAGGTTCAGTGACATATTTGAAATGAAAAATAAAACTAAAAGAAATAAAAAGTTTAATTTAGTCATGTATATTTATATTTTGCGACCTTACAATTGATTCCCTATTTTTTGCCATAGTGGAGCAGGATAGTTGTGTACCATCTGTCGCCAGTCCCACGGAGCTGACTGAGGGCTTTGAGGGGAAGCTGAGTCCTCTCTGGCAGAGCCTGAGCGGCGGACAAGTTGGAGGAGGCTGTGGTATCATTGGTGAGGGGAAGGCCCTTTACTTCAGCAGCCCTGGGAGGAGAGAAGCACACACAGTGCCTTTAGACACTACCAACACACGGTGAGTGAAAGTCATAACTATCAAATCTCTCCTCAGCATGAGACATCAGCTAAATTGCTCCACTTTTGTTTAAGGCTTAAATTGAAATTTAT
This sequence comes from Scophthalmus maximus, assembly GCF_022379125.1. NCBI lineage: Eukaryota > Metazoa > Chordata > Actinopteri > Pleuronectiformes > Scophthalmidae > Scophthalmus > Scophthalmus maximus. Next base: position 11,807,429 of record NC_061521.1, on the reverse strand, counting down.
TTGTTACTATTTATGCACAGGCTGGTCCAATTCTACATCCGCATCGGCAGCAAAAGTTTGGGGCCCACTTGCACCAGGCCTCGTTCACGCAACGAAGGTAACTATATGCACTGCATTACAGCACTGAGGCGCTCTGCTGCCTCCGTGTGGCTGTTCATTACCAGTGCAGTCTGTGGAGAGCAGCGTCACAGCTGATCTGGCTTGTTTCCTTCTGCTCCTTCTCACTCTTTGATCAGACTTGTGATCCAGCAATGACTGCGTACAGTAGCTACAGATCTGATGAGATTTGTCAGTGTTTTTTTGGTTTCTTTTCCAACAATGAGACTAGAGTTCTAGTATTGCCTGTTCTGTTGTGTTAATTGGAAAGCAGATTGTGGATCTCTAGCCTGCAGCACTGCTGAAGGCTCAGTCTCAGACCGTTTCTGCTGCATCAGATAAAAACCTGCCAACTTCTTAAACAGCTTGTCTGTAATAATCAAGGCTTTGGTACTTTTATTTGATTCTACTGCATGTAATTCAATTGTTTCCTCTTTTTTTTTTTTACTTCCAGCTAACTGTACTCTCTTCTTTATCTGTATCTATGAAGGAGTTGTTCTTAAAGTGCTGTCCACTCTACCCCTTATTCTGCAATTCTAGGGGTCCTTGTCCAGTTTTCTACCAACAATGGTGTGCAGTGGCAGTTCCTGAGGGAGCTGGACTTTAGTTCCTTTCTAGAGCCTCAAGTGGTGACTATTGAGCTGCCACCTGCAGCTAAAACCCCCTACACAGTATTCCGGTGGTGGCAACCACAGCAGGGTGAGTGCACAATACAACAGTCAAGACATAGAGTGAATAAAGGATTACAATATATACTTATTACAGTACAGCATTCTTTTTGTTTTTCATTTGTACATCTTTCTCTACTTCCTTGTACTGTAGGCAAACACTCTGCCCAGTGGGCTCTGGATGATGTCTTGATAGGTATGAATGACAGCTCCAGAACAGGTTTTCACGACAAGTTTGACGGCACAACCCCTCTGAGACACAACTGGTACCGCATCCAAGGCGGAGAGGTGACTGTGGACTGTTTGTCCCTGGACACAGCACTTACCTTCAACTCTGAGGCCATTGATAGTGAGTCACACCAACAGATTACTGTTCACAAGCACATACACCCCCACACTTGGAAGATTTTTTTTTAACTCCAACACTAGCAAGGAAATTGCGTGCTCAAAAACCAGCTCAGTTAACTTTGCAAGATGGATACAAAGGTTAAACATATATATGTATATACACTGTATATACATCTATATGCTTAGACACATCTACTGTAATATAACACAGACACATGCACAGTCGGACTCAAACAAACCACATGAGTGGCTTCTGAACAGGGACATCACAGTATTACACACACAACGGGCTGAAATCGAATCACCCATTTACCGCAGCGCCGTGGGTCCTGCATTATTAATGAGATCTGACCTGATTGAACATCCTGCCTGTTATTTATGCCTGCACCAAGCTGTGAGCAGATTTACTTTGCACAAATATTACATTACAACTGGGCCCATTCATTAAGTGAGCAAAGCAAGAGCAATTTGGCAACACATCTATAAACATAAAGCTCCCGTCTGAACACACTTGTGTGTGTGCTGAAACATACACATATTTCACACAAAACTCAACAGTATCTATTAAATTCACAGTTCTTTTTGCATTTGGATTGTATTGGCTTTGTGTTTTGGTGAACACATTTCATTTCATATGGAATTGATGTGGAAATTAGATATAGGAATATTGAGTAACTGCATTTTAGCAAGAAAAAAATATCCTCATGTGGTAAGCAGGTGGGATTTCCAGCAGCTGAACATGTTTGTCTTGTTGAGGAAAAGAACTTTATAGGAGTCAAGACTGGAATCAGGTTATCTGGACTGGAATCAAATGCCATGTTGCCTTCACATTGTGTCTGCAGAGAAGCCGAGGTATGCAGAGAGCTGGGACTTTGAGGTGTCAGGCTCATCATTCCTGCAGTTTGAGCTGAGTATGGGATGCAGCAAGTCCACATCCTTCTCCCACGGCGTGCGGCTGGAATTCTCCACAGACTGTGGCCGTCACTGGTCCCTCATTACTCCGGAGTGTGTGCCCCCGGCCATTGGGTGCGCGGGTTACACTCAGAGTTCCGTCTATACCTCGACCCAGTACAAACACTGGAGGAGGATCACCGTGTACCTGCCCAGTGCTGCTAAGTATGTGTGTCTTTAACTTTTATACCCCAAATTATTGGACAGAATCTGCATAATACATCAAATCCGGAACCTACTTTTTGTTATAACTCGCCGATGACTCGCTTAGCTCCCCCAGAACTCGGTTCCGTTGGATCCAGACTCACTTCACCCCAGGGGCAGAAGGATGGGCTCTAGATAATGTGTTGGTTGCCCCTGGCTGCCCCTGGATGTGCTCTGGACATGGTCTGTGTGACAATGGACATTGCCTGTAAGTAAAACTGACTTTTCTGCACAGCTGATGAAATTTTACGTTGATTTTTTCTTTGTTTATGTAAAAGTCACTAACCCTAGATTTTTCTCAATGTCTCACACAGGTGTGACAAGGGTTATGGAGGCCCACACTGTGTGCCTTTAGCACCTTTGCCATCTGTACTGAGAGAGGACTTTAATGAGAACATGCAGCAGGAGACCTGGCCCGAGGTGTATGGAGCAGAGAGGGGGACTCTCAGTGGAGAGCCTCTCAAATCTGGCACTGCCCTCATCTTCAAAGGGGTAGGGGTCCTACTTGCCATGCAGAGAAACATCAGGAGCAATTATAATACTGTTAGATCACATGGACATCACTGACCAACAATGTAATCCTTGTCTGTTTGTTTTACAGGATGGTCTGCGAATGATAGTGTCACGGGATCTTGACTGCACAAACACTCTTTATATCCAGTTTTCCTTCAAATTCATCACTAAAGGCAGGAGTTTCTTTTAAATGTTTTCATGTAGCTGTATTTTTGTGTATCATGATTACATTTTTTTTTCTTAAATATCGGTGTAACAGTTCGTCTCTTGGGCTCTTCTAGGTGTCCCAGAGCGCTCCCACTCGGTGCTGCTGCAGTACTCGGTGAACGGAGGGATCAGCTGGCTGCTGTTGGATGAGTTTTACTTTCCAGCATCCACTGATACTCTGTTCCTCCACCTGCCGCTGCCTGCCAGTGCTCAGACCAACGCCACCCGCTTCAGACTCTGGCAGCCTTACAACAGTGGTGAGTGGACACACAGTGTGAAAGTACAATCTTTGTTTCCTGAACTGTCCTTCTCTTTATTTCTATTCTCATCTCTTTTCATTTCTCTCCAAACACTAGTTCACATTTCCCACATACAGAACCATATTTTTCTACAGTCAGTGTGTAATAATCTCCACAATATTATGTCCTTCAGGTAAGAAGGAGGAGGTGTGGGTGATAGATGATCTCATCATTGATGGCAGCTCCTTACACAACCCACCGGTGGTGATTGACAGTTTTGATGACGGCCCCAACGAGTCCAACTGGCTGTTCTTCCCTGGGGGAAACACTGGCCTCTACTGCCCCTACCAAAAGACTGGCCTGTAAGAAAAACAAGCACTTACCTTTTCAATGTTGACACTGACAGTGTCTTGTTTTGCATTTTTATGATTATGAAATTTGCGTGTTTGTGTCTTGTGCAGGGAGGAGGATGAGTCAGCCATGGTGTTTGTCTCCAGCGAGCTCGGCGAGCACTCTATTACCACCAGGGACATTGACGTAAATGAGAACACTGTCATCCAGTTTGAGGTACAAAAACACAGCCACGTAGACCTCTGTTCCAAAGCAACAATCAAAACACTTACTCATTCAGGACATAGATCACGGCTCATCATCTTGGTTGTTAATGTATTTATTCCTGCCCAGATTAATGTGGGCTGCACAGCTGAGAGCTCCTCTTCACACCCAGTGCGCCTCGAGTTCTCACGGGACTTTGGCGCCACGTGGCACCTTCTGGTGCCTCTCTGTGCCGGTGGGCCACAGCCCTCATCGCTGTGCTCCACAGAGCTCCACCCTGCAAGCATCTATTTCCCTGGTACAACTCAGGGCTGGAGGAGGGAGGTCATTCACTTTGGCAAGCTTCGTCTCTGTGGGTAAGGACTGGATACATCCTGTACAGCAAACAAGCAAAGGACAACAAAGGAAAACCTTTGGAGAAACTATTTTCAAATTCTGTCCTTACAAGACAGCATGTTATCTTCCGTACAGGTCTGTGAGGTTCCGCTGGTACCAGGGCTTCTTCTCAACTGGTTCTGCTCCTCCGACATGGGCACTAGATAACATCTACATCGGCCCACAGTGTCAGGACATGTGCAATGGCCACGGCGCTTGTGTTGGTGGCAGCCACTGTGCGTGTGACCCCGGCTTCACTGGACCAGACTGCTCTGTGCCTGACAACCCCAACCCGGACTTCCTCAAGGAGGACTTTGAAGGTACACCAAGATGCAGATGCACACAAAGGCCCTGTTCAGACCCGGTATAAGCATCCACCCTGAGTGATCCGATCTAAAGTGGAGAGAGCTAAGTTCAGGTTGACGGGTTGAGGATGTGTTTGAGATCCAATCACTCAGACCGGATTCGGATTCAGACACTCTAGAACCATTCTATAACATGATTATTATTGTATCGTATTAGGACTTTAGTTTCCCTTGCTAATCTTGCTAAAAGAGTATAAGATCAGTTTGTTTACAGTTTTGTTGTGTGTCTTTGTGTACGACTTTGTCTCTCAAGGCGGAGCTGTGGATGCTGAGCGTTTTAGACAACTTAGTGGAGGTAAACCATCGAGGAAGTGTGGTATCATGTCGAGTGGGAACCACCTGTTCTTCAGCGAGGACGGCCTGCGTATGTTGGTGACCAATGACATGGACCTTTCAAATGCCAGGTATAGCTGCTGCTTTACAAAGAAATAAATCAATTACTGACTTCACAAAACTATGTCTCAAAACATGTCTTTATGGCCGTACCCTGTAGGTTTGTCCAGTTCTTCCTCCGTCTCGGCTGCGGTAAGGCGGCTCCAGACCCTCGATCCCAGCCCGTTTTGCTGCAGTTCTCTGTGGACGGTGGTCTCACCTGGGGACTCCTCCAGGAATTCCTCTTCAGCAACAGCAGTAATCAGGCTCGCTTGGTGGCCCTGGAGATCCCGCTGCGTGCCCGCACAGCTTCAACTCGCCTTCGCTGGTGGCAGCCCTCTGAGAACGGACACTTTTATAGCCCATGGGTCATTGACCAGGTACATTCAACTGTCTATCCTGTCAGAAGGCTCATTATGGCTGTCATTCCTCTATCAAATCCCAAGTAAATGTATTTTCCACTTTCTCTGCCTTCCTTGCATTAACTGTGCAATTCCTCTTTTATTCCATAGGTGGTGGTAGGGGGCAGTGCCAGTGGCTGGGGGCCTCTGGAGGATGACTTCTCCTCGATTGACGGTCGCTCATGGCTCCTTCACCCTGGAGGAACCAGAATGCCTGTTTGTGGCTCTGATGGACCTGCTTTTGCATTCATAGAGAAGTCTAACACCCGCTACGCTGTTACCACTGACATCAGTTTGGGTCAAGACGCCTTTATCCAGTTTGAGTTTTCTGCTTCCTGCTCTGTCACCAACTCCTGCTACTGTAAGAATAAGAAGTCTGAATTTGAAAAAAATACAAATTAAATACAAATATTGACATGACTATAGATTTTTATGTTTCTTTACAGATTCAGGAATATGCATATCGTTAATAATTTGTGTTTCTCTTCTCTCCGTGCAGCTGTAGAATTGGAGTACTCTCTGGATCTGGGTCTGACCTGGCAGCCTGTGGTTCGTGACTGTCTGCCCACGAGCCCCGACTGCTCCTCCTTCACCCTGCAGAGGCTGCTGGTTTCTGACACATACAACAAGTGGGGACGCTTAACCCTGCCGATCCCGTCATATGTCAGGTCAGCACGTGCCCTGTACTTCACTCAGACACATGATGAAACATGTATAAACAATAACACGTATAACATCTCCTGATTCATTTCACTGCTCCTATGCAAACATAGGGCTAAAGGTTTTGATACAAATCAGTAAATACAATATCAGGATTTACAGTTCTTGGTTCATGATTTATTTTATTCATTTATTTCTTTAGGTCTCCAGCCACAAGGTTCCGCTGGTTCCAGCAGGCTCCCTTTGACAAGCAGCAGACCTGGGCTCTGGATAACCTCTACATTGGAGATGGCTGCCCTGACATGTGCTCTGGACACGGCCGCTGCCAACAGAGCTCCTGTGTGTAAGTGACGGCAGCCTGTTGCGTGCATACACCAAAGTTTTTACAATACATGTTGTGAAGTTTCCATATGAACAGCTGCTACGTGAGGTGTAAATGTGACATTTCTAAAAGTTTTGTGGCAAAACAGATTTGTTTATTCTTGTATAAGACAATCTTATTTAGAGCTGCAGTAATTAATTGATTAATCGATTAGTAATTGACAAGTTAATTAATCTCCAACTATTTTGATTATCGATTAAGCGGTTCAAGTATTTATTTATATTTTTGCTTTGTGGACAAAATAAAACATCATCTAGGGGTTTTGGAAACATGATCGACATTTGCCATCATTGTATGACATTTAATGAGCCAAACAACTAATCGATTAATCAAGATAATAATCGACAGATTAGTTGATTAAGAAAGTAAATGTTTTAGTTTTTATTGTAGTGTTTGAGCACGTTAAGCTATTTATTAATATCAAAGTCAATATAACGAATATAATCAGATCACCAGCTTGTCTTTGAATATAATTAATTGCGTCTGACTCGACCGTTCTCCCCAGGTGTGACCCAGAGTGGGGTGGAGAGTATTGTGACGAGCCCGTGGTTCCTCTGCCCTCCCAGCTGAAGGACAGCTTCAGTCGCGCTCCCTCTCTCACCCACTGGCACATACTGACAGGTGGAAAACTCAGCACTGTGTGCGGAGCCGTGGCCTCTGGTGCTGCTCTGCACTTTAGTGGTGTAAGTACACATCCACCTTGGATGTTATTCTTTCCTTCATTCCCTCTTTCGTTTGTACACCATTCTGTATTATGAAACATAGTGGAGCATGAGTTGAATAAAATGCCATGTTCTCGAAGGTCATATTCTGAAACCGACTTTACAAACATCCCCTGGGGCCTGTACTCCAATTTGTACACGTTAGAAGGAGAATCCAAAATTATCTCCCAATTTCTCCTTTTTTTGAATGCTCTGGTCATTTTATTCTCCAATGGGTCAGGATAACCTTATGTGGAACACCTTACACTCATGCTAGGGAGCGAGGGAAACACATACTAACCCTTGTGCTGATTTACTGAGACAAATAGATGATACAGAGGCAGTAAGACAAGCTAGACATCTAACAACCTCTGAAAGATGTTGCTTCAAGTATTGATCTGTTGAAAATAAGACCACTAAGTAAGTAGCTGTCAGCCTTCATATGCAGTGTAACATCTCAGGCACTTACTGTAGGGCAGTGTTGCAAATGGATACCTATTGACAGGCTCTTAATATGGAAGGACACTGTCGGCGAAGACTCTTAAGACTGATCATTTAGGTCCAGCAATAGGCTGGATCAAGATCAATTATTTGTCTGGTTCAAGTTCAAACTCAAGTCAGTTTATTCTGGTTCTCTTCAATAAAAATACATGTTAAAGACTTTGAATTTGTATTTAGAGGGACTATGAATAACTTATTTTCAGGCATGAACCTGAGTATGACGTTTACATATGACGAATACAGCAGAACAAGTCAGATGAGTTCACAGCAGCAGGGAAATTTCCATGACATTCTGTGGCGTCTGTGTAGAGCATGCAAGAGGCAAGACATGACGATAATTCCGCTGCAGAGAGCAGTGTGTTTGTTTACAGTCATTAACACGCCCCCTCGCTCGCAGTGACTTTTCCTGCTGTATTCTCACATGAGCTCACTCTGGGGAAATTTCAGGAAAATTTCCAAACCTCAGTGCATGTCTGAAAGCAGATATAGAGAAATAGAAAGAGAGACCAGAGACTGGTAGACAAGCTTCCATCCATCACAGGCCTGTACTGTACAAGCTGATTAACTGAGACTGCATTTCTTCATGTGTCTGTTCACAGAGTTGTAGCCGTCAGCTGGTGACAGTCGATCTAAACCTGACCAACGCTGAGTTCATTCAGTTCTACTTCATGTATGGCTGCATGATCCCACCCAGCAACCGTAACCAGGGTGTGCTGCTGGAGTACAGTATGAATGGAGGAATCAACTGGCACCTACTCACTGAGATCTTCTATGATCTGTACACAAAGCCTGGGTGAGTTTTTCACCTACCACACATGGACATAACTCCTTTTGTACAACTGAGGGCGCAGTGATTGAGAAAATCTGTTTCTTTCCTGCCTGTGTACAGGTTTGTGAACGTGCTGCTGCCCCCTGCCGCCCGACAAGAAGGAGTGCGTGTGCGTTGGTGGCAGCCTCAGCACGAGGGAGCAGACCACAGCGATTGGGCGCTGGATAACGTCCTTATAGCGGGCTCAGACCCACGTGCACAGATCTCCGACACATTCGGAGGCGCGGCACTGCCCAACCATGAGAGGGCTCCTGCCGATGAGACCTCAGGGAGGATAGGTCAACTGAGCGAGCAGGAGGAGACCCCCATCGGTATATGAAAAATTGGACCAGGGATCTAAATTAAACAATCTACAATAAATCTTGGCTTTGTAAGTTTCTAATCGTTGCGTGTCTTTCCATGTTTCTTTGTCTTCGTTCTCAGTGAGCGATCACTGGTTGTTCTCAGAGGACTGCTCAGTGCAGCGTTTCTGCAGCTCTCCTGACGGGGTGATGGTTTGTGGAAATGCTGATGGAAGGGAGGTGTACGCTGTCACGCACGATATCGTTCCTGACAAGGGCTGGGTCATGCAGTTCAAGGTAATTCATGAGCCGGAAATGACACAGGCAACATATATACATTTGTGTGTGACATTCTTTCATGGGACATGAAATGACCACGTGTGTGTGTGTGTGTGTGTGTGTGTGTGTGTGTGTGTGTAGATCGCGGTAGGGTGCAGTGTGCCAGATCGTCTTGCCGACCGGCAAATTCATGTCCAGTATTCGGTTGATTTTGGAGTGACCTGGAAGTACCTGGTGCCCCAGTGCCTGCCCGCTGACCCCCGCTGTGGAGGTCAGGTCTCACAGCCATCTGTCTTCTTCCCTGCTGAAGGATGGAAGAGGGCAGTCTATCCCCTGCCCGACAGCCTTGCTGACACGTGAGTCATCCCAGCCCATATCTGAGTCCCGTTTCATATTTAATGGTACCACCAATGCATGCTTGACACTAAATTATTGATAGATCAAATGATTGTCACCACATAAATAATTAAAAGCATTGTCGTATAAATCATGTAAACGCATGTTGTTTGACTAACCCATCCCTCCTGCTCCTCAGTGCGGTGCGCTTCCGGTTTTTCCAGCAGCACTCAGACATCCAGTGGGGTGTGGAGAACTTTTACATCGGCCCAGCCTGCGACAGCCACTGTGGGGGACACGGGGACTGTCTGGATCAGCGCTGTCTCTGCGACCCAGGATTCACCGGACCAAACTGCTACGCCAGCACTGCTCTCAGGGTAGATCCCTCTGACTCTTAATCATTTTTACATTCTCTTGTCAGAAACAGATTTAAAAAAGAATATGATGATTAGAATATATTGGGATGAGATGCTCTATGATTTTTTCTGCAGGCGTCTCTAAAGGAGCGTTTTGACTGGGAAGGGGCAGCAGGACCTCAGTGGCAGGTGCTAGAGGGCGGTCGGCCCTGTACAGACTGTGGTGTGTTGGTAGAAGGGACTGCCCTCTATTTTGGAGGGGCTGATGCCAGACAGGCTGTCACGGCTGATCTGGACCTCCGCGGAGCCAAGTCAGTTTTGATTGTTGCTCCTTTTCTACATTTCTACAATTTCTTCCTATCTCTAAATATTGTTCTACTTGAAAAAAAAAAACTGCATGCTTTGTGGATAGGTTTGTGGAGTACTGGGCCAGGATTGGCAGTGAAGATAACATGACCATGTGCCATCGTCCAACGTGTCGTAAAGAGGGAGTGCTGCTGGATTACTCGACTGATGGAGGTGGACTGACAACATGCATGCAACATTGAATTGTGTGTTATTTCCTTTTTCATCTTCCTGCCTGTTTTTTTTCTCTCCATTTGTTCATACTGTCAATATTTGTATGTTGGTCAGGTGTGTCCTGGACGCTGCTGCATGAGATGGACTATCTAAAGTACGTGTCAGTGAGGAGAGACTATATTGTCCTCCCAGAGGCAGCTTTGACCAACGCTACGCGCCTTCGCTGGTGGCAGCCATTTACCATTTCCTCTGGCCTGGCCGCCCCCAGCCTGGAGAGAGCCCAGTGGGCTATAGATAACATCCTGGTGGGTGGGTCAGACATCAACCCACCCACCTTGCTCGACACCTTCGATGACGGTGAGTTTGTATGTGCTGAAGTAATCGGAGCCTGACAGCTAAGTTAATATTCTGGTAATTACTCTGGTTTGTTTCTCTGCATCTCACCAGAGGGCGTTTCTCACGAGGAGAGCTGGAGTTTCTACCCCAATGCTGTGCGCACAGCTGGCTTCTGTGGAAACCCCTCATTTCACTTATACTGGCCCAACAAGAATCAAGACAGGACACACAACATCCTGGCCACTCGAGAACTTATAGTGCAGCCTGGCTATATACTACAATTCAAGGTACGGTACTGCTAGAGAGTCACATAAATCAATCACCAGCTGCCATTTGTCATGTACACTGTGGCTTCTTTGGTTCTGATCACCTCTCTCTGTGTCGCAGATTGTTGTTGGGTGTGAAGCAGACACGTGTGAAGACCATCACTCTGTCCTGCTGCAGTACAGAAAGGACGCAAGGTAAGAAAAACAATGAGAGGCCCTGAGAAGACTTTACATTTTTAAACATTGTGTGCAAATAGGAATCTCCTTGCTTACAGGTTTCAGCGTAAAACTGGATAACGTGTCATTATTGCCTCCTAGTGGCCAAATACATTGCAGGTTTAAGGGAACCTTTTCACACAGTTATAAAAAAAAATACCTGTAATATATTGTGCATGATAGGGCTCATATTATTATTTGATGACCTTACAACAGTTAACTGCCATGATGGAAATACATGAACCATTTATTAATAAGCTTTTGTCTTTCTAATCTTCATAGACCAATCAGAGCAAGTGGTGCTATAAAATGATCTAATCAGTGCTGAATATCAGACTCAAAAGCAATAGCTTTACTCTGTGTCCACCAAGATTATTATACTTTTAACTTTATTAACAGTTTAAAATTGTTTGTAGGATGCATATTACATGGACTCTTTTCCATTAGGTCTGATTCGTGGCAACTGGTACAGTCAGAGTGCCTCCCCTCGTCAGTCAACAACGTGGGCTGCTCTCCCTTCCAGTTCCACGAGTCCACAATCTACAGTCCGGTCAACAGCTCAGCGTGGAACAGGGTCACTGTCCAGCTGCCAGACCACGTCTCCTCAGGGTACTCCTTCGTCAGCAGTGCAACACATCAGCACTCTTGTCTCATTATTGTTCTGTCTCCCTTCATATGTTTACACACACGTGCAGAATAGTGAGCAACTTGCCGTCTGTTGTATGTTTTCCAGGGCAACCCAGTTTCGCTGGATTCAAAAGGAGGGAACAGGAGAGCGGCAGAGCTGGGGAGTGGACCATGTTTACATAGGAGAGGCCTGCCTGGGGCTCTGCAGTGGCCACGGCTACTGTACAAGTGGAGTGGTCTGCATCTGTGATGAGGGATACCATGGTGGGTCACAAACACCTTATTACATCCAAACTGCTAAATATGTACACACTTCTTTATCCTTCACACTGTTCAGGAAGGACCTTTTAGGTGTCATCACACATGGTCTCGCAGTGTTAATGCTCCTCTTTTACAGTGAGTGTTAATCTTGATAACCTTTGGCGTCCTGAACAGGTGATGACTGCTCCCTCTCCAGCAGTGACCTGCCCAGCTCCATCAAGGACAACTTTGAGTCTGGCAGTGTGTCCCAGGAGAGCTGGCAGCTGATCCAGGGTGGTGGAGTAGGCAGCGGCTGTGGGCAGCTGTCACCACACGCCCACGGGGACTCGCTCTACTTCAATGGCTGTAAGATGAGGCAGGCAGTTACTAAACCGCTGGACCTCACGAGAGCCAGGTACAGGTACTACCAAAACATACTGCACACAAACCAATTTAGTGAACGTACACCTACCGAACTCATAGCTGTGACAAGTGGATCTGTAGTATCATGATCTGTATTAACAAACTATGATGTTTTTTATGTTTTTAACCTCTCCTTTTCCTCCCTTCTCCGTCTCCCTGCAGTAAGATCATGTTTGTGCTGCAGATCGGCAGTGTGGCACAGACAGACAGCTGTAACATCGCTCTGGATCAGGCTGACACAGTCGACAGAGCCGTGCTGCTGCAGTACAGCGTCAACAACGGAGTCAGCTGGCATGTCATCGCCCAGCACCAGCCCAAAGACTTCATAAAGGCCCAGAGAGTCTCCTACAATATTCCACTGTGAGTGAGGCACACAAAAAACCAAATCCGAAATGCTGAACTCAGGGCAAACGATTGATAAAGCCTAGTACTGTATAACCAGTCTGATATACTTCATTAAGCTGCTTTGAAGCTACACCGGTATAATCATTGACATGTGCGTTGACCTTTGCTGACCCTACAACGTTTCCATGATCTCTCCAGAGAGGCGAGGGTCAAAGGGGTGATGCTGCGATGGTGGCAGCCACGTCACGACGGTGCAGGACACGACCAGTGGGCGTTGGACCATGTGGAAGTAGTTCTGTGAGTACCCAATTCCCAGCCAGCCCCCGGCCCCCCCCAGACTGGCCCCCAACAGAGCCCCGATCAGCCCCTGTCTCTACCTCTGCCCCAGCCTCACCTGTAATAAAACAAAAAAAAACAATCCCTCTACTCAAACACACAAACTCCGAGGTGCTGTATACACACAAAAACACTGCAGACACATCCACGTGTGTGCTGCTTACCACCTACAACAAACACTCCCAGCATTCACTTGTTTTAAATGGTCGTCACGGCTGCTGACGTCAGGCAAGCGGAGTAAAAAAAAATGTCTGCAGTGTGCTTTGCTGTGAAGGGTTCTGTTTGTGAATGCCTGTTCTGTGTATGACAGATCAACCCCTGCGGTCAAGTCGTCATATTTTCAGTGTCTTGCAGATCCCGTACGTCTCTGTTCAATACCAAACAGTCTTAAAAGGATGTGATCATACTAGTAACTTTAAAAATCTAAAAAGATTTAGTCGAATTAAGCAGCTGAAGTCTTAAAATACAGTGTTTCACCCATTATAAGGCAGAGAGCGCTGAGTTCATATACATTGAGGAGGCTCCAGATCTCTGAGGATGAGTCTTTGTTCTACTGTTGAGTCAGTGTTAATAGTCTTAATGTGGTATGTTTGTGTTGTGTTTTTTTACATTTTAACATCCGTTTCATGCAAAAGCTCTGCGACATTTCTTTCCAGGGGTAATACATCCATTGGTTCTTTCTCTCTTTCTTTTCTGAACTCAATTTTAGTTTGCAACCTGTGTTAGTTTACATTTTCTCCACGTGGAAGTCAGTTCCAATTTTCAAATAGAGCTTTAAAGTTCCGTAGGGCACTGAAGATATGAAATTGACCTCAGCTAGCATATATACGTCACATGGCAATATCATCAAGCATTTTGAATGCATTTTCCTGCATGTTGCTCGTGGGTATCGGAGCCCTCTGATGCAGGTGCTGATTGTTCATTTGGATGATGTGTACCCAATGCATTTCAAATGCTGCATACAAACAGTCATGTGCGGCTCATGTTTTCATGTACAGTTGCACACACACACACACACACAAACACACTTTAACACACACACTCATGCCTAACCTGAGCTGTCCCTGGTCTCCGCGGCCGCGCCCCGTCCCGCTCCCTCCCTCGCACTCGCTGCACGGTTTTCAACAGTGTCTGCTGAAAAGAGTGATCCTCACACTTTGCTCTGTTGTTTATTTCTCTCTGTTCACCACTCCTCCGCTTCCTTCACACACGCTCCTCCTCTCACTCCGACACCTGCTCAATCTTTTCCTTTGCCCCCCCCCCCCCCGGCCGCTTGATGTCACCGATGTGTTTGATCCCGTGGTCATGCTCCCTCCTCTGCTTGTGCCGCAATGTATCCTACCTCTACGTCCTCCTCGTCCTCCTTCTTCCCCCTTCCTTTCTTTCTTCCTTTTATCTTTCCTTCCCTAAATCTCTTTCCCTATTTTCTTTTCCCATTCTGTAATACAACGGATGCATTACTGCTGTATATCTTGCTCTCTTTCTTCACCTCCCCTTGTTTCTTTCTCATCCTCACTTTTTCTATCACTCATCTACTCTTCTGCTTTCCTTCATTTTCTCTTTTTTCCCATCATTGTCCATCTCCTCCCACTAACTCTCACTTCTCTTTGAACCTCTGACTTTCTTTCTACCTCTTCTCTCTCTCCTCCCGTCTCACTCTGGGCCCCCCGCCTCCCCAGGCCGGGGCTCCCACCCCCCCAGACCTTTCTGCGAGACAGCAGTCCCCTCCTCCTGCCTCCCCCCTCTCGCGCTCTAACCTCTGCTCTCTTCTGTATTCTGCTCCCTCTGGCATGGCTGTAGTGTCAGGTAAGTCATCCGCCTCTTCCCGAATGCGGCCCCCTCACTCACCCTCCTCCCAACCCCTTTCTTCTCCCCGTTACACTGCGCACACCCTCCCCCCACAGTTTCACGGACATACCCCCTCCTCATTTTCGCCACAGTCATCTCCATGCCCACGCCTCAACTCCAGCACCAGGCGGGTCAACAAGCAGACCAGCTTCTCCTCCAGGTGGAGGCTCGCTGATAAAATCATCCAACACACGTCTGAAGAGACAAAACTCACAACACGACAATTTAGATTTTGACAGGTGGTGGCCATTTTTTTTATTTAGCAATTTCCTTTCAAACGTTTTAACTCACATTCACCAGATTAAGACAAAATCCCAATAAATGGCTTTGATTTTGATTGTGCAGTTGACACAGTCCTTCAATTTACATATACAAATGTCACTGGTTCTGTGTTTGTGTGTATATGTGTGAGGTAATCCATCGCTATACCTGTTTCTGTTTGTTTGGTTCTGGCTGCTGTATCTGCTACACACTGCTCCAGTGTTTATTTGTCCTAGCTGCCACTGTGCAAGCCAACACAAACAATTCAGTGATCCTGTTTGAAAGAAAGAAATACTGCTTATGGGTCCAGGATTTATCTCCCTCCTATGGTGGCCCTGAAGTGCAAATCAATCACAACGGCAAATCCCAAAACATGCTGGCAAATAAGAAATCACAAGGACAAATATGAAAAACTACAACACAAATTCAATGACGGCAAATTAAAAGAAACAACAGCAATTAAGAAAAAAACAACATTAAATAAGAAAAAAACAACAGTAAATAAGAAAAAAACAATGGTATATCAAAAAAAAATAACGACAAATTAGAAAGCATAATGACAATTAACAAAACACAACAACAAATTAAAGGACACAAGGACAATTAAAACACAACAGCAAAACATTCATTTGATTTTCCGTCGTGCTTTCCGATTTTCCGCCTTGATTTTGCTCTTCAGGGCCACCGTACCCTCGAGCCGGATTACAAAAGGGTTTTTCTTTCTGTAACCCATTCGTATAGCAAGATCAGCTTCAATGCATCTCACAGCATTCATCACATGTGGCCAACAGGCTAACAGCCTCCATCCAGCTGCTTGTATGGCTTTGTGGACCAACCGTTGTGACAGCTCTGCATTCCTTCTCCACTCATGTCTGTCCGTCTGTCTGAGGACGACAGCACATGACCCTGAGCCAGCAGCTCCTCCACCACGTCCCTCTGACTCACACGCCCTCAAACACAGCACTTTACCAGCCATCCCTCCCATCCACCTCCACAGCTCCACCTCCATCACACACACACACACACACACCATCGCCTTCCCCTCCACCCCACCCCTCCTGATCCCCCTGCTTCGCAGAGGCCCCTGCCTGCCCTGGCTGCACACCTGGCTCACTGGCACCGCCCTGCTGGATGGAAGAGGCAATGAACAGGCTAAGCAAGGGCGATCTTCCGCAGCTTTTTCTGTGTCTCTCTCTAGTTTCAAAAGCTCCCCTTCTTTGCTCACAACCCTGCACCTTCTTCGGTCACCTCTCCCCCCCCCCCCCCCCCCCCAGTGATGGCTGTTTACTCTGACCTCAAACACAGAGTTTCCCCCCTCGAGTTTCTGTGAGCGGATGTCTGTAAACTC
Organism: Scophthalmus maximus; assembly: GCF_022379125.1. Classification (NCBI taxonomy): domain Eukaryota; kingdom Metazoa; phylum Chordata; class Actinopteri; order Pleuronectiformes; family Scophthalmidae; genus Scophthalmus; species Scophthalmus maximus. The sequence goes on along the minus strand of NC_061521.1, from coordinate 11,791,045 downwards.
TGTGTCCCGTGTCTTGTCCTGTGACATATGGTCCGCCATTGGATACGTGTAGCTAGTCCTATACCGCCATGTCCACTGTCCATCTGCTTCTCATTCGTGCAGCACGTAAAGAAGTCGAGTTGTGTAGAGTAGCGCCACCCATCCTCCGAGTGTTTGAGGTTATGGCTGAGATGTGATTTTATAATTGCCAGCATGCACCTGGATGAAAGAGAATACAAAGGCTACACTCGTATGATCATGTGTTCGCGTGCATGGATCAGTGTGTGTTGCATGGGGATTTGTGGATCCTTTTCGTGGCCTGTTCTCGGTCACTGACGCTCACACCCTTCCTCCTCTTTCCCTCCCTCTTTTACCGTCTTTTTGTCCCTACAGCACCCGCAAACAAAACTACATGATGAACTTTGCCAGACAGACCGGCGTGCGTCACTACTACAGCCGCAAGAGGCGGGCACTGCGGCAGCGTGCCTGAACCCAACCGGAGGGGGATTTTGCTCTCTGACCTGCCAAGCACACATCGACCCGCCAAACCCCCCCCGCATCCTTTCTCTCCCGACGACACATCGCCCTGTCGAATCACGTCCACCGGTGGATTCCAGTCAGCCTTAGACTTCCCTGGCCCATCTCCCCCTGCCCTCTGCCACAACCACGGGCCGTCCCGTCAGTTTTACGCCAGCCAATCAAGGCCTTCCCAACCACACGGGTCGGCGGGAATGAAACTCTGAAGGACAGAGTGAAGAGGCCATTTTGTTAACTTTTTTTTTTTCCTGGACGGTCAGAGGTTTCTAGTTGTTTTCGATTTGTTGCTGCGGCTCCTCTGATTCCTGTTCCCTCCCCTCTGGCTCACCTCCTCATCACTCCCCGTCCTTCTCCTCACCCTGCTTTTCCTACCACACTGTGAAATCGAGACATGATATATCACTGCTGAACTGACCAGCCAATTGGAGAGTTGCCTCCCAGCTCCACTGAGCCGCTGGGAGGGGGAAAGGGGGGAGGACTCCACTGCCGCCAACCAGTACGTCAGGAGAAAGACCATGATGATGATGATGATGTTGACCATTAAGAGGAACAACGGTGACAAAGAAGAAGAAAAAAAAAAGTACTGTGTTTTCTTGCTGTTCTGTGTGTCTGTGGGTTCTTTTTGTGATGAGTTGACTGTGGTGTTCTGTTCATTTGTTTGTTCGTTTTCTACTAATTCATATGCTTTTAAGAGGCGGGGGGGGGGGGGGGGGGGGGGGGGGGGCGCTGGGTTCTGTTTCCTTTTCCTCGTTCACCTGAGATGGATGTGGACCCGGGTGGGGAAAAAGCCCGGCCTCCACGGCAAGGAGGAAGCGAAAGAAAGATTTGCACGATGGGGAAAGGAGAAAATAAGAAGAAGAAAAAAAATTGAAAGACTGAACAATGACATTTTTTTTTTTTTATCTTTTTTTTTTTTTTTATATGTTGGTTCCCGAAAATACAGATATTTATGGTAAATGGTTCTTCACGTAACCTATTTAAGATGCACTGTGCGTGAAATCTGTATGTTATTTTTTAGTGTTAAGTTATTAGGCAGTTGAGTCAGGCTCTCAGACTGCATCATCTCCCCTCCTACTTCTCTTCCCTCTTCTCTTGTAAGGTTTCCCCCTTTTCCTTTCCCCTCTCCCTCTCTCTCTCCCTCTCTCTCTCTCTCTCTGCTGATTTCTGATACCTGGAGGTGAGGCTCTGTTAGTGTTGTTTTTTGAAGTCTGTGTAATATGGACCCTCTGCCCTCAGTGTAACTCCAGTATAGCAATCTCCTGTATATATATGTATATCCACTATGGGGAGACCCAGCAGCCTTATAAAAGGGAAATAAAGAACTGTCCAAACCTCATACTGTACACGTTGCTTCAGCTACTCTGTCTGTCATTATTAAAGATGAGCCTGGTATTTGTCTACACACTTTCCTTATTGACAACGAGCCTCACGATACTCTCCAGCCCATTGAATCCCACCTGTCGGCGACTATTATCACTCAGCTGTGGATTAATATACATTTGATGAACTAGTGTACTTACAGTTCCAGGATGATGAATGTGGGACTGACTAAGTAAATTGGTGCCGTTGTTTATTGTGATAAAAAAAAGAAACATGTCCGTGTATCTAGCTGACATGTTTTTAGCAGTGTTCGGGAAAAGAAAAGAATAAGTTATGTCAACATATGGAAACAAACTCAGTTGATTTGAGGTTTTCATGAGATGTGATGACAAGAAAACTACTAAATTGCGACCCTCGTCTGGTGTGTGAGAGAACTGCAGCTCACTGAATAGGAGTTAAAATATTTATTTAGAGACTTCCACAAATAAAAACAGATACAAGTCACTGAGAATATAAAACAATTGTTGACGTCTGCCCTCACCTAGGTGCACACCTCGGGGTCAGACAGGACCGCCACCGCACGCTTTCTGCAGGCCTTCATCATTACCTCATGCTGAGGCTGCAGACATCGCTTGTGTTCGACACATTTACACATCGTCAACCTTGACATTGAATGAAAGATGCTCCTAACAGGGGCTCGTCGGGAGTCTGTGGTCACAAGTTGCCGGCCATCACAGCCACAGTTATTAGTGTGAGCGTGATGGCGAGGAGGCCGGCGGTGACGAGCGGGCAGGAGTTGCAGTACGGCCCGTCGCAGCACGCGTAGCTCATGGTGTAGACGGTCCCTCTGAATCGGAGTTTGTGCACCTGGCTGCAGTCCTTCTTGGCCATGCAGCCCCGAGCCGCCAGGGCGCTGTGATTGCCGTAGCGTCCGTCCGCCTTGAAGCACAGCTCATCGGGAGGGCACTCCGTCACAATGAGCTCGACCTTCCTCCCCTTCTCTCGGACGGGGCTGTAGTAGCAACGCAGGTTGTCACACTGCGCCGAGGGGAGCAGGAGGTAGAACCACAACGCAGACACACGCAGCGACTGGAACACGTTCAGCCTGCAAGAAGGAAAAGAGGCGTGTGCTGTTTTACCGGCAGGATCCAATATTGTAGTGAGGAAATAAAAGTGAGGGTCAAGGTCAAGACACCTTGCATCGCACAACTTGATCAAACTAACATCAAGTCACATCACTAAAGTTATATATATATCAGACTTGACCAAGCTCATCCAGAGTCACAAAATAATTGATATGGTTATTGTCATCGGTCATGTTCTGTGACTAAATGAAAATCATTGAGTGAGGAAAGTTTGGTGATTGACGTTTCGGAGCTTTGCACAAGTGTAAAGGATTTCTACTGATTGTCACATTCAAAGCGTTTAACGCTGCAATGGCAGAAACGTAGATCAAGTTCACAACTTGGGGGGGAAAAAAAAAAAAAAAGAACTCACGATGACTCACCTGCACATTTTAAAATCCAGCAAAACCCACTCAAACTCTTCTCCAGATCAAGTCCCCACTGACCACACCTGTTCCATATATACAGACCGACCACAACGGCATCTGACTCGTGCGCGTGTGTTTGCTTTTTATTGAGCTGCATTCACTCATCTCCAGCATTTGTTTGTTTTAAATACGCCAGGGATGAGGAGGAGTTACAAGTTCAAAAAAAGAAGCATAATCACACAAAACATTTGACACATACATTTGACAGGGATACCAGCCATCACAGTACAAACATTTGACCACATGTTGGTTTCCTTTGAGGGCCTTTTGAGGCTAAGTGCTTGTGCCTAACAGGCCTCTCCTCTCCGCAGTCTCCCCGTCATGCAGTGGCAGGTAATGTGGTGGTGGTCCGCAGTGACGTGTGATTTGCACACGAGTCCCAAGGCGGCTCTCTGAGAACATCAGTGAGGTCTGTGTGATCCGTTTTGTCTTTATTCATCCCCAGAAGCTTCTTCAGGCTGGCGTCAGACTTCGGCGGGCCGTTACATTTGTCCTCGCAGCAGCAGGCGTGGCTGACGTTGTACTCCACGCCCCTGTGGGACACGATTTCACGGGAGCCGCAGAGTTCGCCGTCCACGCAGCCCTGAGCGGACAGCATGTGGACGGAGCCGTAGCGGGCCGTGGAGCTGGAGCAGCGCTGCTCGGGCAGACACTGGCTGGTGAAGTTGCCGCACGACTTGCCCTTGTGCCGCAGAGGACAGTAGAGACACAGCAGGCTGTCCAGGGTCCGAGCTGGGACGACCAGAGCTGTGGCCAACAAGACGGAGGCCAGGAACCAGTGTGGTCCCGGCTGACGGGCGCCCAGTCTGATGTAGAACGATACAGAATTGGAAACACGCTCTCGTGTGAGTCTTCACACTCATTAATTATTATTGTGTCGGTGTGTTGTTCACCTGTCCTTTCTTTGTGATCCCATCTTCCCCGTGCGCGTGTGTGTGTGTGTGTGTGGAAGCCTCCAGGAAGTGTGGAGCTGTGATGACCTGTGACCCCTGAGCAGAGCTGATTACCAAGCAGACACAGGTGTGACTGTGAAGCTGGTTATTTTTTCTCCATCAGTCATTTTAGAAATGTGCAAACAGCAAAAAAATGAAATCGTCATTTAAACTTTTCAGTTTATTGCCTGAAAATGTATATTTGCCTTCTGCTCCAAACACTTAGCACAGTCTTAAAAACACAAAACAATACAGATTGTCCAAATGAGACACAGGACAGGGTTACAGTGCCCCCTACTGTCTGATGGGCTGCATGTCATCAAGGAACAAATAATAATTCAACTGGTGGGTGGCTTATCCATTTGATCATCAGTATGTCTTTTCCTACTGGATCTTCTACAGTTTTCATATTCATTTGCTGTAAAAGTTTGTCCTCAAGATACTTAATATACTTAATCCAGTCCACATTCGTTTTGACATCTGCAATACAAAATATAAAAAGAAGAACTTCTTCCTCCAATTGGACACCTTCTTCCTTCATTTCTTCTCTTTTCTCTTCAAGTTCTATAATCCGGTGAAAAGGACAGCGTTCCCTTCTTGTACAGAGGTTCCTGTGACGAAAAACAAAATGACACTTTCATGTATGATAGAACATTTTTGTTGCATGCGTTCAGTAAAGTTTTGAGCGGTTTGCTTACAGCCAGCTCCTCGTCCTCGTCCTCCCTGTCATCATCCCTCCAGTCGTCCTCTTCTGCGGGGTCGTAGGTGTACAGGGGGATGAGCCTGTGACGTAGCTCATCTAACCTGAGGCGAAACGGTCCAACAAGAAACCAAATGGTGACGGGACATGAAAGGCCGAGACGGATCAGAACAAGGCCGCTTAAATCACGATAAGCCTGCTCACCTTGCTTTCCTCCTGATGTACACGGCCTGCGGACAAGTCACACAACACACAATACATGAACACCGAGCCCACGAGGCAGTCACGTGCAATGACAACCAGAGAAACACAGAACGGCTCTTACCACCGCCACTGCACATCCAACCAGTGTGAGGAGCAGGAGAGGGACGAGCACGCCGTAAGCTGGAAATCCAGGAGTGGGGTTTACGGGTGAAATGTTTGGAGTGGTGTCGTTGAAATGCATCGCTCCCTGCTCCATTTGCTCCCTCATCCCTGCTGCAGCACGCCCCTCCGCTCCGAGCACCTCAGCCGACACCTCTGTGAGACATTCAGGGGATTGCCGTTGTTGTCATTCTCGGTAAAAAGGCCACAATGGGGTTTATCAACCACAGGGAGACTCCCAGAGAGTCCAACAAGCACACGGCTCACTGTGAGATCTGTAATCCAAGAGGCCGCATCTCGTGTTTCAATGAACTAAAATAAAAAGTAATCAAATCACTGCACTGGTGTGTGCAACATTCCTCGTCCAGCCCAATGGTGTGATTGTTAGATCTTACCTTCTGTATCACATGGGGAGTTTCCCAACGCACGTTGCCCTCATCTTCCTTTCCGGTCACAGGAGACACATTTACAGAAACACAGAGCTCACGGCGCCCGACCTGCTCAATGACATTCCTGAGCGAGGAGGAGATGTGATGTGGTCGAACCGTATAGATCTGTCTATGAAATGCAAAGGATATTAACCTTCCATTAAAAGCAGATTACTTTGAACACATCCAAATGCTGACAAGTTTCCACTATGAGTGATAAATCAACATTGATACGTTTAGGGAGTTCCTTTAATAAAGGCCAACATTAAACAAAAGAGAAAAAAAAGAAGAAAAAAACCCCCACAATTCAAATGTACCTGGACAATTTTGAAATTTTAACATCATGTTACCTGATGTTTAAAATAAGTTGAACTCGGTTTTTCTCCCCAACCAAAACATACACATGTATATGACTCACGTGTAGTAATCTGTGTCCTCCAGCAGAGGGAACATGTGATCATGGGCTGCAGGAGTGGGAGGGGAGTGGGAGGGGTGAGGACACAGGTGAGGTCCTTTCTAAATGTTGTACTGGTCTGACTTGCTGAGCCTGGTTCCAAGACAAGCGCTCACGTTGCTGGTACAGGATGTCGGAGCCCAGTGAACCGAGCTCTCGTGGTAAGTTTCCAAACCAAAATATTAATCCAGGTATTTTGTACTAATCTTAACATGTGAATGTGTGAGTTTTAGAAAGATGCAGAGTTTATTCAATATATATATATATATATATATATATATATATATATATATATATTCAATCAGTCTTGGTTTTGGTTTAGACGGAACTAAAATGTAATCTTTAGGTTGTGTTAAAGTGACATTGAAGCTTCAAGGCTTAAGAAGTGTGTCATGTTTCACTTTACACAAGTTTAACAAAGTGTTGCCATAACCTTAGTGGCGCGCTCCGGTAGATTTCCTGTTCAGATTTGAAAGGTTGTTAATCATTAGACAAGTCCTAAACCCTCTGTCGTAAAAACAGCTCACTTGTCCCGCCTGCGGGATCATACGTGACCGGGACTGGTTAATATGAATGGGAATTTGAATAAAAACAATTGAATTCTTATTTTTTTCATGATGCGGTGAAGTGACGAACTGAGAGAGTGAACATCTGGGTCCAGAGGGAGTCCTTCCCTACAATGTGATGGATCGCCCTGACAGAGGAAATGGAGCAGTGCAGACCCACGACGCTGACCTCCCCGTGCCTTTGACGGAGGATCTACAGGGAGCGCACATTTACGAGGAGCTCGAAGGCATCCCAGAAAATGCTGGGGCGCATGTGCACGAGAGCTCCTTTGCTGGGTTCACTCTCCAATCAGAACCTCAAGCAGGACCCCCGGCCCGTGTCGGCGCTGGGGTCACCCACACGAACGGGCCTCCCCCTCCACCCAGGAGGCCTTGTTTGCCAGGCAGACGGGCCCATGAAGCCCCTCCTGTTCCCCCCAGGACACGGGTCCCCCTCAGAAAGCAGTTTTCGTGTGACCTCACTGGGCCTGCTCAGAAGCTGAGTCGTTCCAGGACAGAAATAGACACGGATGTGAGTATGTGAGACGAAAAAAAAGAAAAAATGGACCCAAATTAGAGGTGGTCAGATCCGAGCAGAGGCCCCGGGTGTACAGTTTGTCCTTTGTTTCATCACATCAGGAACCGTGGTCCATCAGACTGATAGACGCTCCGCAGGGCAGCACCAGGAGGCTGTCTTCCTTTTGTCGAGCAACTTCCGAGTAAGAGCGGAATACCGCGCCAACATGTTTGGATTGGTTCCACTTTCACATCGGCAAACCTGTTTGTCTTTTCCGTCTCTGGCAGGCTGATGGCCCGGTACGGACACACGGACAGTGTTCATAACTCCGGTGTGGTGTGGGGTCGATTGTCACAAATCCACCCTGCACTGCTGCAGCAGGTGGAGGTGACGGTCAGCGTGGCCCTGGGGTGGGACAATCACCAGCTCCCCTTCCCCACCGCCGGTAAGACACTCATTTACTACCCCCCCCCCACCCACCCTCAGTCACTCAGAGCTACTTACAATAAAAGCAGTCTGTCTAAGCCCAGAGAGAATGAAGAGTAGAAGTCTAGTTACATCTGCATATCTGGCAGTAACAGGGGTATATATATATATATATATATATATGTATATATTTATATTTGTGTGGGTATGATTTGTGTGTGTTGAATCTTACGTCATGTCACTTGTTCTCTGAAAATCTGAAAATGTAAATCAGGAAAAGAATCCTTGATTGGAGAAGGCTGTGCAGAGCCGCTGCAGAGTGTTTGTTGTCTTTGTTCCGTGGTTGTCCTGCACGACAGTATCTTTCCTGAGATGTTGGCAGAGGTGTGTGGACTCTGAACTCGACTCGCCTTTCATCCAGTCGACAGGACGGTGAAGAGTCTGATCGATGAGATCGTCCGGCTGCTGGAACTCCACCCCGCCACGAGCGGGCATCACGTTCTGAAACTGTGCGACTCCGAGGAGTACCTCCGAAAGTAAGGAGTGGACGGTGATTTATCTTTGAGCCTTGATGCTCGAGTGCGTGATGCTTTTTGAACCCGCAACATGGTTTGGTTCTCTGGTCCCTCTCCAGTGAGGAGCTGCTGGGCATGCATGACACTATTCAGATCTACTCCAAGTTCAAACTCGTGGTCCCGCTCCGACTGCTCCACGTGAACAGCCTCCAACACCGACTGGCCAGGGGGGTAAGTCAGTTCAAACTCCGGCTCTGTTCCCACTGCAGTGCAGATCATTGACCAAGGAGGAGTGGCCTGTCTTCAGTCTTGAAATGCGGCCTTCACAAGCACCTTTTTTTTTTTTACCGTCAGGGCCACTGTAGCTGTAGAAACCCCCCTCCCTCCCAAGTTCATGACTTTGTTCTGTTTACACATAACGAGAATGGAACAGATGTAGGTGTGTGCCGAGATTTATAGTCCTAAAAACAAACAAAAATTCCCCTGCCATTTATTGATTTCACATGCTTTATATATGGTGAATGGATTGTATTTATAAAGAGTCTTATCGATCAAGTGCTTTCCTGTACAAATCACATTCAACCATTCACACACATTCACATACATTCATACACTGCCGGAAGAGCTGTCAGAAGCAACTAAGGGTTATGTGTCTTGCCCAAGGACACTTCGGCATGACGGGGGAGGTGGGGATCGAACCGCCGACGTTCTGCTTAGTGGACGAGCATCTCTGCCTCCTGAGCCCCAGCCGCCCATAATCCCCAAGATTCTATATTTATTCAAAACCACTAGATGAGAACTGCCACAATCCCACGAAGCGATCAGTATTTTAAACTCGTGTTTTGTCTCTAAGGAAGCCGACGACAGGTCGCCGTGCCAACTGTACCAGTTCCTCCGTCCCGCCTGTGTCTTCGACACCTGCAGGTAAGACGACAGGCACTCCCCCATCGGCTGGTTCCACTGACAATGACAGTTCAGTGGGTTGTGCGTCATCTGTTTGTAGAAAACATTACACTTGGCTTCCTTCCACTATGTGTGTGTGTGTGTGTGTGTGTGTGTGCGTGTGTTTAACCTTTCCTCCCGTCTCAGGTTGAGCCTGCAGGATGTGCTCAGTGGATACAACAGAGAGGTGACAGAGCTAATGAAAACTAAGGTCAGTAAGGTCACATTTACAGTTACCACTCTCACACACACATATGCCTCAGTCATGGGTTTAATTGTTGCGTCTGATCTGGTCACATCTACAGTCTGGGGTGAACATTAATGTGCTCGTGGACCACGTTTACACCATCAGCAATCTTCTGTGCGGATTCTCGTGTGTGGAGTTGGAGGACGTCATCAGCTGGCTCAACAGACTCGGCCCCTCACATTTGGTAGGATGTGACATACACATATATGAAGGGTTACATGAAGTGATGTCATGCGCAGAAATCCTATCAGCTCTTATACTTGTAATGATAGTAAACTTTTAGTTGCAGATGATGGAATAGCTTTCAATAAGACTAAAATGAATCAAATTTATAATTGGGTTTTAAGAAGTAATTTGAAAGATGTGACGGATTCTGCAAACATCAGATCCTTTCCTCCCGTCTCAGGTTGGAGAGCGAAGATATTGTGACACTACAATGCACCAAAAATGTAGAAGAAAACAATAGCTCCTCATTCCACTGATCAACTGATTTCCTTTTCTTTTTTGCAGAGTCATGATGAGACTGAAAGTGGTGAGTAGCTGTTATTGCCACATAATGGTGTGGCGTTGGTTTGTTCGTGTGTGTGTGTGTGTGTGTGTGTGTGTGTGTGTGTGTGTGTGTGTGTGTGTGTGTGTGTGTGTGTGTGTGTGTGTGTGTTTGTGTTTATTTGATAGTGACTGTAACGCTACAGAATTGGAGAGAAAGATAGGTATACAACAAAGGTCCCCGCCAGAATCTAACCGGGGCCGTTAGCCATTAAGGTCCAAGCCTTAACCACTGGGTCACCAGACGGCACCATGCTCAGCTATTTTTAGTTTTGCTGCAGTATGTTTTTTCACTGTTGTCATAAGTGAAATCTACAACTAACTATGGAGCGTTTGTATTTGGACAAGAAACAGCAGGCGCTGAAGTGCAATGCGAAGATAGTCAGAGTAAATTTATCTCTGTTGGAAAATATATTGAAGATATATTTCAGTGTGTGCTGTTTCTGAACAGACAACGATAACTCCTAATTAACTGTGTAGCACCATATATTTACCGTCTGAATTCCGAGTGTGAAATATGCAACCATAACAACAACTCACGAGAGAAAGAGAGAAGTCTCACACAGCATGTGGAGTTCTCTCTTCAGACAATCCCACGATGCAATGCTACATGAAGAAATGACACCTGTCAATGATGACACTGAGTAATGATGATTTATGAGACTGAAATCTCAATTTAGTGCCCACTATAGTTTACTATACGACCACTATCACCCCTCATGCTGATCCTTAAACAGATAATGACATCATAATATAAGTATGTCTTCGTCACAGTCTTCATTACAGCCTAATAAGGAAACTTGTATCAGTTTGGCGTCTTAACATTCTGATTCCATCGGTGTACTGAACTCCAGCGGTGATCATGCTCCGCGGGGCGCTGCTCAAAGTGCTGCAGACCTTCTTCGACAACTTCCAGTCAGGCTTCAGGGGTCAGGAGGTCACTGCCAACCTGCAAACCCGCGACGTCGAGTACAACAATGAAATCTGCCAGTTCAACACCGCTGCTCTCTACAAACTGCCGCTCGCCTGGCTGGACACGTACGTGTGCATCTGTGGTCGCGTTCAACCACACGGACTTTGACTTGTGCGTGTGCGTGTACACAAGGGCGGACACAGTCCATGTTCATTTTAGGTTTCTGTGTCATTTTCTCTTTGTTTTCAGTTACGAGTACTTCTCTGTTTCCTGTGAGCTGACGTGCGGAGGAGTGAAAATCTGCGACACTGGCGTTTCTGAAAATATCAGCACCGCCCTGAGATTTGGAAACAAGATCCAGTGCAACCGCATGTGAGAGCAAAATCTCAATGGAAGTCTGTGGAAGTCATGTTCAACTTCCCTATTTTGTTCAAATGAGCATATCGGTATAATGTGATTGATATGAAAGGTAAAGTGGATTCAACGGTTGTCTACTGTCCTTGCATCTTACACCTGGTCTGCTGTGCCCTCGTGTGTGTGCGCATGAGAAATATTCTACATCACATCGTTTCTTTCTAATACAAATTTGAGGGCAACAGTCAGAAATCGTAAAAGTCGAGCAAAGAGAAGGACAAAGATTTGGACACGACGTTCTTAGATGACTGTGCAAGAAAACGAAGCAGACTCGAGGCCCGTGTGTGTATTTGTGTGACTTCAGGATGGTGTTCCCCGTCCGAGTGAAGGAGCTGCCATATGAGAGCATGCTGACATTTCACCTCAAAGGCTCGAAGAAAGGAAAGAGCCCGGAGCTTTTAGGCTGGGCAGTTCTCCCTCTTTACAGCCACAGGTATGTCGCCCACAACAGAGTTTACACCTCTCTATGTCGTGATTTGTCTGCATTTTATTGGCTGATTCAAGGGGAGCAAGAGATTTCAGGTGGTTCCAGTGGTGTTCCACATCTCCAAAGGTTGGGGGTTTGACCACTGTATCAAAGTGGCAGTGGTCCGACTGTAACTTGGGAAGATGCCCACCTGATTTGTCGAACAAGGACAGCTCTTTATTAACCTCGGATAGAGAAGAATTGAGCACAGAATTAGGCCTTCAGATTTTGCAAACCGCCACCTTTCTGTGGCCAGAGCAAGCAAAAGCTATTTCTGGGCACCTGACTACAATTTTAAGTCAGACTTATGTTATTTTTAAGATCGTCTCTGTTCATCCTCTGTGTCCCGTTGAATGCTGTCATTTTTTTCCATATCCCCGCCCCTGGTTTGTTACACACATATAAAGATCCTCATGACACTCACAGAAGACAGTATACAGATGTTTCCACCGAGTGAAGAGCTCACCACATGGGAAGCAAAACTAAGCAGTCACTGTTATTGGACATAATGTATTTTTTTTATTTACACAATAATGTGTGCCCTCTGTGTGTGGAGGACTTTTGTGACAGGGACCGTCCTGCTCGGCGTGTCCACGCTGGTGGGGATGCCGGCCCCTCCCTCCCCTGCCCTGTTCGACAGCCACACGCAACCCGTCGGAGTCCTACTGCAGGTTGGTACCCCCTGATCGACTCCGCCCCCTGTTGACCGAAAAACACACCAACGGCGCCACGTCACCCGCTGAGCCGTTCTCCCTCCCCATCGTTCCCCAGCTCGAGTTCCAGAGACAGTTCAAGTGGACGCATCAGAGGCCTGTCGCCCTCCGCGGCTCAGTCGTGTTCACTGAGCCTTGCGAGGAACTGCAAGGGAGAATGCTGGAAGTCTCCAAGAAGCACTGCCTCTGTTTGTGAGTGGACGAAGATAACACAGCATATTTGGAGCAACTGTAAATACATATGTGCATACGTATCGCTATCTATATCCCTAATGCCATAGCATCTCCTTTCTCAGTCTCACAGAAAACGAGAAGACTTTCCTCTGGGCGAAGCGTCACTGTGGCGACAAGGGGAGTACTTTCCTCCACCTGTTGCTGGGCGGAGTCCGCCTGTGGCTCCCTGAGTACTTGACGGAAATCTATACCGTTTTGGACAATTGGCCCATTCAGCTCCCCGAGGAGGCGCTCTTCCTGCTCGGTGACAGGTCGGTTACACGGGGTTCACACACCAACGTACACAGTACATGGAAACAGGCTTGGTTTGTTGTTTAACTGAAAATCACAGAGCTGAAAGAAGTCAAGGCAAGAAAAGAATGAGAAGTGTGTGTGTGTGTGTGTGTGTGCCTGGAAACGAATCTAGTAAATAGAAATACGCAAACATATGTCTAAGAGCACAGAGAAATGAAGCCAAACAAAGCGTACGGAATGACCGATGAAGAGTGATTCACCTGAAGGATGATGATGTGTTCGGTCTACAGGCTGCAACTGTCTCAATAAAAGGCTGAAAGACGGAACAAGAAAAACAATACAGAAAAGGAAGTTCAGCCTTTGGAGAAGGTGCTGACCAAACACGACGATCTCCTGTGTTTACACCACTTTAGCTCATTTCTAGAATCCTACTCAGATGACAATTTAGACCCTGCCATCGTGTATGACGATGTCAGCTCTGACATCCTTTTGATACAATTTGAATTCAATGATTACTTGTAATGGTCTCAATTTGAGATGGTTTCGTGGGGACAGTGAGTCCAACAGGACAAGAAGACCTGTGACACGTCCGTGATCACAACCACGGTTCAGACATCCATCAGTCTTCATGCGTCTTTTCCAGTTTTCACGACCAGACCGTGCGGAGAGCTGCGGTCCAGTACTTTGAACAGATACCCGATGGGGAACTCGAGGTGTTTCTGCCACAGCTGGTCCAGGTGAGCACACTGTCAGACACTCTGAGGGCCGAGAAATACTTTGTCTACTGCAGATCTTCATAAGTTCATATTTCCGCGCTGGACCAAACCAGTATTTGTAGTACAGGTGGCGCACTGTCCAGCCCTCAGTGGTGTGATGTATGTCGTGTGTGATCAGTCATCCTGTCCTGCAGGCTCTGAAGAGCGAGTGGGAGTTGGACGGACCTCTGGTGATGCTGCTGTTGGAGAGATCCCTGAAGAGCATACGAATCGCCCAGCAACTCTACTGGTGAGTCGGAAAAGCGTTTTTCAGTTTCCCTCAATATTAACATAAGGACCACTTAATGCGAAACCGTATCAAAACCGTTGCTTTTGTGTTATTTTGTGTGTTTTCACGCTCTGTTTGTTTCACTGCCGTATTATTTACAGTAAAGCCTTACCATGTGCTGGTGTTTCCCATGCTGGCAGGCTGCTGGATGATGCCCACAGCGACCCCTTCTACCAGAGTTGGCACAGTAAGATTCAGGCCGCCCTGCGTCACTGTTGTGGCCAGAAACTGAGGCAGGAGCTGGAGCGCCAAACCCACCTGGTGTCCATGCTCGTACAGGTGGCCGACAAGGTCCGCACTGCTGACAAGGCTCGACGCAAGGTCTGCAAACGGATCTCCGTATTCACTCACTCACTGGCTCATGATGCTCCATTGTCTGTGACTGTGCAAAGTTTGACATATGTAGTACTGGAACATGTACAGCAGTGTCAGAAAGGAGGATGCTGTACAAGTTACGTCTTGGACAGTGTCTCTCGCCCACTCCTCGACCTGCTGGCCAATCACGGGGGGCACATTCAGGAATAGACTCGCTCCACCGAAGATGCACCGCACAGAGCCACAGGAAGTGGAAGTCATTCCTGCCTGTGGTCATCACACTTTAGAACTCCCTCCTCGGACTGTCAATCACTCTGAGTCAACAGTTCTGGATTCAGACTATACATTATGACAATTTATCCACTCCTGTTATTTAATGACTTGTAAATGTTGTGTAGTAATCACCACTTTGGTTATATGATGCACAGAATGCTGATATTGTTACATACTAATCATTATTTACATGCGCTTATTTATATTTTCTGATTATGTTTATCATAGTTTTAGGTCTGTGTATATTTTCTATTCTTAGTTGGAACAACTGTTACCAAAACCCAATTTCCCCTGAGGAGCAATAAAGTATTTCTCATTCTGATTCTGTAAATTACAGGTGTGGTGTAATCCCAGAAAGGTTTAGGCCAAATGCATGACACAGATATGTATGAATGCATTTTGTGTTTTGCTTTTTTCTTCTCATTTTAATGCAGAATGTTCTCGTTTGTCTGCAGAATGTTTTGAACGCAGAAAAGTGCAAGATTGGTAACTTCTTCAAAGATGGGATCAGCTGTTGCCTCCCACTGGATCCTGCAGTCCGTGTGAAGGCAGTGGACTTGGATGTAAGACCGTTACACAACACAGTACACCTATACATCATTACACTTGTATACACAGCATTGTAGCAATTCTAGAGGAGTGTTTAGTTCCTGTGATATGTCACTTACAGGCCTGTAAGTTCTACAACTCCAATGCTGCTCCTCTGGGGATCACATTCGTCTGTACTGACCCTCTGGCCAAGAATGTCAGTGTCATCTGCAAGGTTGGTAATGGTCTTTTTATCTCCCCTGTCAGCGCTGGAGAATAGATCGGTAGTAATGTGGTGCTTAATTGGTCCAGGTTGCCTTTCTTCTCTTTCCCTTCAAGGAAAAATAAAATTCATGTTCAGTAACTGCACAGCTTGCACATACTGACACTTGCAACATGGTGCTCAAGTCGAAGAGGAGGATTTTTTAGTAATTAGTTTTCATCACTGGGTCCAATGTGTTGTTCAGACAGGAGATAACCTGCGTCAGGACATGCTGATGCTTCAGATCGTCCGTGCGATGGACAATGTGTGGCTCCAGGAGGGGCTGGACATGCAAATGATCACCTACAGGTGTCTTTCTACAGGCCCAGCTCAGGGTCCGTTTGATTGTTTTTGTTTTTGTATTTTATATTAGTATTTCTATCGTCCTATATCTCTGTGGCTGTGAATGAATGGTTTTATCCCCCGTGTTGTGGCTGTCAGGTCTGGTGGAAGTGGTTCCAGAGGCGGTGACCCTGGGCAAGATTCAGCAGGAATGGGGCCTGGGCGGGACCTGGCGTGAGGACACACTGGAGAAATGGTTCCACATGTTGAACAAAACTCAGGAGGACTATGAAAAGGTTAAGACCATTTCAAACTCTTCGTTATTTCATTCTTAACTTTACACGTGACTGTGCTCTTGAGTATTCTGTCTGCTATTCCCACTGTGTCCATGCAGGCTGTGATGAACTTCATCCACTCGTGCGCAGGGTGGTGCGTGGCCACGTTCATCCTGGGGATCTGCGATCGCCACAACGACAACATCATGTTGAAACACAGCGGACACATGTTCCACATTGACTTCGGCAAGATCATGGGCAACGCGCAGAAGTTTGGGAACTTTAAAAGGCAAGTCGACAAGAAGGCAGGCAGCGTTTTGCAAGGAGGAAAGACGTTGAGAGAGTTACAAACAGAATGTGTAAAGTCAAAGTATATAATGTGAATTGACAAGAAGCGTCTCCCGCTCTCTGTTGCGATGATAGGGACCGCTCACCCTTCATCTTTACATCTGAGATGCAGCACTTCATCACAGACGGGGGGCAGAAGCCCCAGCGCTTGCATCGCTTCGTGGAGCTCTGCTGTGAAGCTTACAACATAATCCGAAGGCGCTCGGCACTGATACTCAGCTTGTTGGAGCTGGTGAGACCTTTTCTGAATAACACCGCAGTAACAGTGTCGTAGCTATATCTGAGAGCGGACCATATGATAGATAACACCCTCTCATTCATGGTGTGTATGTGGTGTCCAGATGCTACGTGCAGGATTGCCGGAGCTGAAGGACTCTAATGACCTGCAGTATGTCCAGAACAACCTCAGACCCCACGACACCGACCTGGAGGCCACATCCTACTTTACCAAGTAATACGTTCTTCAAAATAACTCCTATTTCATTTCTGCTGTTGTATCAATCAGACATTGATTCCGAGTGTTTACAATCCTCCCGACGCAGGAAGATCAAAGAGAGCATGGGCTGCGTTGCCGTGAAGTTTAACTTCCTGACGCACAGCATGGCTCAAGGGAAGAAACAAGAGCCACTAACCAGCGACGGCATCCCCACTCCCAGCACCAACATCCAAGAAGCCGTCATCCAGGGATACACCGTCAAGGGGAAAGATGTGGTGAGGCGGGACATTGCTCCTAGAGCTTTAATAACTCAAGACAGTTGGTTCCTGTTTTCAGTTTCACGAGACGTGACTAAGAGATTCAGCCTGATGCCCCACTGAGATTTATGTCTGGTGACCAGGGGAGCTGATGAATCACCTGCAACTCACTGACTGTGTGTGTGTGTGTGTGTGTGTGTGTGTGTGTGTGTGTGTGTGTGTGTGTGTGTGTGTGTGTGTGTGTGTGTGTGTGTGTGTGTGTGTGTGTGTGTGTGTGTGTGTGTGTGTGTGTGTGTGTGTGTGTGTGTGTGTGTGTGTGTGGGAAATTCTCCTGCAGCCTAATGAGATCATTTGTTTTGTTTGATTTGCAGATTTACAACCTCCGAGTGACCATTCACGATGGTTTCCTGACCAGTGAGAAGACATTTGGGCAGTTTGAGCTGATCCATAAGAAGCTGCGGAAATTCACCATTGAATCCATGCTGCCTCAGTAAGTGAAGAAGAAGAAAAAAAAAACATCCACATACAGTAATAACACAGTATGATTCAAGTCTTCACTCCTTCTCCCTCGAAAGGTTTCCGAGCTGGTATAATTTATCATTCACCCCGGCCAGGAAGATGTCTCTGCTGAATAAATACCTGAAGCAGCTTTTCCAGGGACCATGCAAGGGAGTAAGTTCCCTCTTGTACTGCTGCTCTCTATCACTGGTTGATTTCTCTCTGGGACCTCTTCTTCACATCTGGCTCTGACTTGTCAACCTCCCTCCTTCCCCTGCAGAATGAATTTGTGTGCAGTTTGTTCCTGGACGGCCCCAGCATTGTCCAAGAGACTGGGGCTACAGGTAAATGCTGCTCTCCGATAGAAAAGTAGAAATACAATTAAAGATTTCATGCTGAAGGCGATATTTCTGAATGTGAAATTCCGTTCCCCATGGCATACCTGTATACGCTATGCTACCCTTTCCTGGCACTGATGCACTGATCTGTCGCAGGAGCCCGTCCTCAGATCCAGCTGTACATTACCTACACCAACTGTAAGCTCTCAGTCCTCGTAAAACACCTGAAGAACATTGTGAGTTTCCGTCACACTCGCAATGTTTGGAGCATTGAACAAGAAGAAAGCAAACCATATTGAATCTGTTCTCTCTCAGATATACGTCACAGTGTGCACTCTTTTCTCTTTACAACAGAAGCAGGCAAACGGCTCCAACCCTGACGCCTACGTGGTGATGCGTCTGAGACCGGACCCCCAGCAGCGCTCCAAGAGGAAGACAAAGGTGGTCCGCAACAACGACAACCCCACCTTCAATGAACTGGTACGTCACCATCTCTGCGACCTTTCCTATATGGCTAATGTCGCCCCTCCTCTGCTTTTTACGGAGACATCCTCCATATTAACGTAAAAGGTGATAAAATAAGGGATTTTTCTTTTCCTCTTGAGATGATGTGCTGTCACTCAAAGTGCGACAAACTCCATCTGACTAATGTGTGTAGTGTTCACTTTGAGCGTGAGCTCTGCCTGCGACGGCGTTAAATCCGGCAGACTCTGACCCGTAGCCTCCCACACACTTGACAGCATCTTACCACCCTTTCATGTCGCGTGTTTTATGTGAAGCTCAAATGAATTTGGGGTGGTGGTGGGGAGGGGGTTTCAGATAAAAGCCAAAGAGTGAAGACCGCATGCAGAGCTGAGTTGATAACTTAGATATCTGCTTCCTGTTTACAGCTGGAGTACGCCTTTGTCCCGCTGCTCTACGGGATGGTGCTGGAAGTAACAGTGAAGAGCAAGAAGACTTTCGTGGCCGCGAGCAACATCAGACTGGACACCGAGCTGCTTGACAAGGAAACGTGGTTCCTCCTTGGCAACTGTGCAGTCTGACATCAGAGCACTGCGCGCCTGCGGCCAGCAGGGGGCGTGGCCACACTGAGGGACAGAATCCATTCAGAGATATTTTTTCAGACTGTTGAAATGAGGGAAATTCACCTACAGAGGAGGAACTATGCACTTACACTTTTACCTATTTATCAGATGCAACTCGACCTCCCTCCTGAGCCAAACACACTGGCAGTGGATGGGGCGTCTGGATGGCGTTACAAAGCTGAGTCACAAGACTCGAGGGAAGAGACTGTTTACTATGTGGAGCATCATTTACCGTTTTTTTTGTTGTTGTTTTTTAAAAAAAATTTTTTTTTAAATGTCTGACTGTTTAGATGCAGTCTTGGTGATGGATGAAGGAAAGAGACCATTACCTTTGTTGTCATACTTGCACTTTCACTCGTACTTACATCTAGTTTTCGTATGTGAGTCAAAGCGTCTCTTGTAAAGGTGACGCGGCACCGTCTGCCGCTGCCTGCCCGTTTCCTGCCCAGGTTCAACGTGTTTGTCTCTTTAGGACGTGTCAACTGGATGTCCTTGGCCGGTGAAATTGGAGGCGGGAGGCGGGAGGGTGAGGACGGGAGGACGGGGGTGTGGAGAGTGTGTGAGCAGGATGACAACTCTGCCTCTCTGGCCTGAGGGGTCGAGTTTACCCTCTACCCCTCTCTCCAGCCTTTGTCTTATCCACCAGTGGCGTCACGACACAGTCATGCAAGTGCATGCACAAACATGCAAAGGAAGACACTCACATGACTACACAAATAGTGCTAAATTTCACCTACACACACACACGCACGCACGCACGCACACACACACACACACACACACACACACACACACACACACACACACACACACACACACACACACACACACACACACACACACACACACCCATTAAAGGCTAAGGCAGGTCTAAATGCCATCCTCCTCCATTCAGGTCTGCTGGCCCGTACTCTCCTCCGCCTCTTTCACAGGACTCGGTGATGAACAAGGACAGAAATAGACTTCCTTACTCTGGATGAAGTTCAATAATGTATACGTCCGTGAACCATATTTATATTTTTCCCTGTTGAGTCTCTCACAGGGAGGCAGGCCTGGAGGAAAACGCTGGCTGCTTCTCTTTCATAGTAATGCTCATGGAGTATGACTGTATCCTGGCACGACTCATCAACTTCAGCCTTAATATAAGATTCACACGTATTGTTTTGGAACGGATGATTAATCCAGAAACACCACGTGTTTCGCGTGTGATCAACTCCTCCACCATAATTGCACTTGCATCCATTATTAAAGCTGTAATAAGAATCTAATGTGCTACTCCAGAGACTTACTCTTCGTTAGTGTCTGTTTTGCGCTGTTGGAATCCGGTGTTTCCCTCTGCGGAGAAAGACATGTATTTTCTCACAATAAAACTGGTATTCGTATCTGAGGAAATTATGCTTTTGATTTATTTATATATTTTTGTTTTTGTTGTTGCTGCATCAAACCACGCTCCCTTTATCGCTGTGTGTGTGTGTGTGTGTGTGTGTGTGTGTGTGTGTGTGTGTGTGTGTGTGTGTGTGTGTGTGTGTGTGTGTGTGTGTGTGTGTGTGTGTGTGTGTGTGTGTGTGTGTGTGTGTGTGTGTGTGTGTGTGTGTGTGTGTGTGTGTGTGTGTGTGTGTGTGTGTGCGCGGTGCGTGCGTGTGTGTGTGTGAGACAGAGAGAGTCTGATATGGAGAGCTGTTTTTAGGAATACCAGACAAAGACAAAGAGGGAGGCTGGATCCAGGCTGCATCCGTCTCGGGACTTGAGAGGCACCCAGCGGTAGCCTGGAGGTGGAGAAGGAAGGGGGGCGTGAAAATAAATGTATGCACATAGTCATTAAATACATAAAGTCATAAAGATACACGCGAGCATTTTCATCAACAACTGCGGCACAGAGCAGAGAGCAACCTTCAGTAATGCTGACACGGTGTGAATGATGGGAAATACAATAATGGTCACTCAATGTCACCTGATGTCATTTAGCTTTGCCTCCCAACCCCCACCCACCCACCAACCCCCCTCTGTCACTCCCCCTACCCCTGTGACTCACCTTTCTTCAGGCTGGTGAAGGGCAGAGTGAACTGGCCCACGAACTCGCTGCTGAGGAAGCCGGTCTGGTCTCGGACACAGAAGCGGAGGAGGCACAACTCGGGGACACCGATGCTGAAGTTCATGTCGGCGTCCCAGTGAGGAGTCAGAGCTGCAATGGTCGCCAGAATGAGCCAGTTCATTATAGTCAATTTGACGGGTTAAGTGTCTGTAATTACTATTTCATATTAATAATGGATCAAGAGTGCTTGCATGTGAAAGGGGTCACTTGAAATGACAACCCCACAGAAAATCATCATGCAACCAGATTAAGATACTAAAGATGACCTGTTGTGGAAAAAACTAATTCGTTTTAATTTCAATTATTCAGCTCACTGATAAACAACACCAAAAGTCCAGAGCCAAGTTAGTGGCCATGTCAGCCTGTGCGCGGTACGTCAAGCTAAATGCTCACATGCTCATAGTGACACTGCCAACATGGCTGCTGTTAAGTGCAACATTGAACATAATACCATGTTTACCACAATTGGATCGCCGTCATGCCGACGATACATGACAAGATTTAAGAAGATGAATAAATGAAGTCGTCTCTCTGCTGCAATTCACGACCCATATTTGATTCCGAGCAATTTGCTCAAGTTCCTCTGATACATCAGTCAAGTCATTTTATGAATCCGCATTGATTTGTATTCACCGGCTACCTCATCGGTTTCATGGTGTGAAATGATTTATTCCCATGCACTCCAGAGCTCTGCGCCCTCCCTGACTTTTTACTAATCTCTCCCATCCTCTCTCCCTCTTTGTCTCCGCTCAGCAGCAGCAGCAGCATCACAACACTGCATCTCTTAATGTTATGTTTCGGTCTTTCAGTCGAGTTTAGAAAATGCAGGCTCCAAATGAAAGGAGACATAGTGCGTGTTCAGGGCTGAGCAGCAACTCAAATATGAGAGGTCTGTCCAAAACCTTGACAGCTGAGGGATTCACTTGAAAGTCTGATGATAGTTATAGGCTGTAAATGTGAGACCCAAAGAGTCATTTTCATAGTTATCACTATGAGCAAATGAACTAGCCCATAGTCATTATGAACGTTGGTGATATACTGTGATATTTCTCCAGAAGAAAAATCTTCATACGTATGATGATCGAAACTGTGTTTCTGACAGACTTCTCTTCAAAGGACATGCACTTCTGCATTTTGAGAAATCTCTTCAGCACATTTCTCCTCAGAAGCCCGGCGGCGGCTTCTCAGGAAAGAGTCATAAACGGAGGAGAAGGAGAACCTCGCAGAAAAGACGCCAAGAACCCAGTCTGGTTTGGTTTCCATGTTTCCACCTGAAGTGTGACAATGGGCTACAGTGTGCTGCTGCTTGGCATGTTCTCTGATGTCATTTGTGTTTGCGTGGCTCCGTGGAAGGCGATTTTGTATCAGATCTTCGTGGTTTTCGGCAGATGAGCCTCACTGACTTTGATGAAGTGCCACACTGAGGTCGACGATTGTGGCGTTGAGTGAAACCTCTGAGCGACTTTTGAATGGGTCAGCATGACATTTTGTGTCTTTTACTGCGTCCGTCAGGATGAATTGTGCCAGCTTTTCACCGGGCGCCATCGTCGACTCCAAATTTCAGTTTGTACAATAGCAGTACACAATGGTACCACTTAATCTAAGTACCACTGTGTCTAAGTACAGGCCCGCAGAGCAGCGAGCATGGCTGTAGGTTCTTGTTTCAGTACTGACGCATGGAAGGAGCTGAACCAGTCAAGCTGTATCATGAGATGCCCTAACAAGACGTACGTAGCATGTACATGTACAATGTTTGCAGTCCAGCATGTACTTACAATTTTTTTTGACAGTATGTGTGCTTTTCCTGCGGGAGTCAGATGGGATCCCGTGGATCTCCACTCTGACGAAGGGGTCCAGAGCTTTGCCGCTCCTCGGGAGGGGAAGGTTGGACCCACTGATCACCTGCAGAGTCACGCAGGGGGAGTGAAAGAATAACACGTAAACCTGGGATAAACAGTCAAATATAAAAGACAAAGAAAAACAGAGAGTAGAGAGGAGAACAGAGGAGAGGGCTGTAATTACACCAGGGTCTGGAGAGAGGCAGGCTTATCTGCAGTCCTCTCAGGCTGAGCCTCCCCTTCCCCGGGCCTGATCAAAGACAAACCCGCTTGGACTTATCACGACATGCCCCGCTCGGCACCGATGGGGCTTTACGGTGCCCGGCCCAAAATTGCAGTCCCTCTCCTCTCCAGAAGTCAGGCTACAAAGCAAACCCCTCCTCCATGACAGCAACGGTCCAAACTCCTGAGTGCATATACACGAGGCTGTTTGGAGTCGCCGTCGAAGCTGACAATCGCCGACCAACCAATGAAAAGGTCGAGAGGAGATATTGTTTTCCCAAAGAGATGAAAAGCGCAATCTTTGAAAATGAAACATGCCGACCCTCCGAAAGATACGACACAAAGTCAAGAGCTTAGGCAAGATTGTCGGATTGTCCCTGAAGTCACCAAATAAAGTGATGATCTGAATGTGTAAGTTATTTTTGCCCCCTCAGGGAATCTCAAAGACAAGCACAGCTTTTATTTGTGTGAGTCGACACGTCATCATGAAGCATAGGTTTATCTCCTTCATCAGACGTACAGTACAGCTACTCTGGTGCCTGAGCTTAGTCAGCTGAGGAAATATCCCCTGACTGGGTCCAGCTGAAACATATGAGAACAAACAGACTGATCTGCAGTCAGTTTAATGGTCAGTTGCCAAAATGTCAAAAAAAAGCCCTTTTTCTCACTAACCTGTGATGGTGGTGATGTAAATAGCTGCAGCCTTTGCTTGTTCAGGTCAGATGAGTGGAACTGTCATTGTCAAATTGACATTATAAAAATATGACAATGTCCCTGTTAATCTTTACACTCACTTCACTCTACAAAAAAGAGCTAAACAATATGACACACTTGTGCTGCGGAACTCTGAGCTGCTTCAAGTTGTTGGAGAGGGATGCACTTCTAACTTTGATGACATCTAGCTCTTGTACCAGCAAGTCTGTCAAAGGCTTTGATGGGAATTATTCAGTGAGTGTGTCTGCAGGACGTTTAATTTTCTAATTGTAATGCTAATGTATAATCCCCTTTGTTGTATTGTAGGCAGATTTCTCAAAACCCCTAACAAATAGCACGGAAACAATCTGCACGGCCACACACCGTCAGTGGAGAGAGACAAAGAAATTGCTTTTGTAATCCCGTCGAATCAACCAAGTGTGAAGTATTTTCACTATGATCCATAGCTGTTCATAAGGCCGATTCCAGCAGAGTAACTGGGACGTTTCCTCGTCTCCCTCCGTCTGAGGTGAGTCTTCACGGGAAGCATGTGATCCCAGGCAGTTCCACATAATGTCTTTGCTGCACAAAGCCCCAGACATCCCCGGAATCCCACAAATATGTTCTGCGCATAAGAGAGAATTGTTGTGTCTCTCTGTGACTCCTCATTGAGACACACTCGAGGCAACTTGTGGCTGTGTCCTCTGCCGCTTCATTCACCCTTCGTCATGTGTCTCAGACACTGTGCATAACAAGTGCTGCTATTACTGTCCCCCGAGATTGCTTAAAATAATGGAAAAGGGACGACTTCTTAATTGGAACCTGGATTCGATTGCATTAGATCAGCCGTCTCCCTCCTTTCGCTTTACTTTCTGATGGAGATAATCTAATTAGACGCAGACACTCTCGGGGAGTTTTACATCATTGTTGGTTCACGGCATCCGGCAGGAAAGCAGTTGTCTGGAGGCAAAGAGTAAAATGAGCTTCACAATGGCCTAGATTGTGAGGCATAGACACGCGCGCACACACGCACACACACACACACACACACACACACACACACACACACATCTATCTACAGTATATGCACATAAAGTGCTCAGAGTCCTCTAACATTGCACCTTAATCCATAAATCCACCCTGGGGGGATTATTCATCATTCATTGCTCCATAGCTGTACCTTGAGCAGCAGGTGTGTGGTTTGGAGCCCGCGCCGGCTGCAGCCCGGATCAAAGCTCCGCCGACTGGACATGAGCACCGCTGGCTTCAGGATGTACCCGCAGCCTCCGTTGTCCTGGAAACGGCCATCATTAAGGTCCATGGGTAAGCCCAGAGACTGGAAATTGAGAGCCACTGCAAAACACACACGGGGACAGCGTTGGAACGGTGACAACAAGCAGCCCCAGGAGCAGAGTGCCTGAGGCTTGTTTAAATAAAAATGTGCGGCATGAGATGATCGCTCTGCATACTCTCCCTATTTCTCAAGCTCATCCGGCAGGGAGCTACATTATACAATGACTTGAAATGTTTACACAACAATGGCGTCTATTGCATCAGGGAGGCGTTCAAAGTCACCGACTGCGCTTACTGTATGTGCAGTGGGATTTTTTTCTGCAGTGCAAAACTCTCTCTGCGTTGGCATGTGTGCGGCGTCCATAGATATGAATTATGTTGAGCCTGGAAAAACGTATGAATAATGCAACGCAATAATTTCATTTTGTCCTCAGTGACACATTGCAGTGCATCCTGTCCTATGCCTTCCATGTGTTTCACATTCATGTGGCTGTAACTGATCCAGAACAGAGTGCGGGCAACAAGAGAGAGGATCACCATCTGCACGCAGGCAGTGTGCTCATCGATCAGCGGCGGGTCTCCACGTCAGCATCAGTGGCTGAGTGACTGAGCGATGGCGATGGAGGAAGAGGATGTGTAACGACAGGCAGAGCAATACAGGTTTGTGACGTGGAGTTGGGCTCAGTGCTCAGGCTGGACGCAAAATAAAGTCGCACCAAGATACAGAAGAAGTTTGAAGAAAAGAAAAAGTGTGGTGGGGGGCGGGGGGGTACATTTAGGAGGCTGCAAATCGATTTAGAAAAGGTGTGATAAGGGCCGGGGGGAGGGGACGTGTTCCAACGAAAAAACAGATGAGGTGGTCGGGCTGTGGACTGGAATGAAATGTTCTTCTCACCGATAATCGACAGGACACTTGGCCGAGTTGTTCCCTGTGGAGTTTGACAAGGTAAGTTTCCAGGCTGCGTATCGCTCCCTTATAAAACCGTGTCATGGATGGTGGAGAACTTTTTGATTTCTTTTCAAACTGATGACACAAGCAAAAATATATGAATAAATAAAATCCTTCTCATGTTTTGTTTTTTGGTATTTTTTGTATCTATGCTTTCAGGGTTCTGATTTCAACCAAAACCGAAAACATGGCTGGCAAGAAAGTGCTAGAACCTTCAGGGGAATTTAATTGCCTCCCTTTTAAGGTAACATATTTATTATTTATCATATATTCAAAAACTTTTTTCAACGGTGCTTTTTATTACCATCGTAGATATTAAATTGATTAAACACAAAATAATCTTTTATCCATTTTATTTACCAGGGTGTATTCACACACTGTAGTATGTATAAACTGAATGCATTTACAATAATCCTCTGAGTCTGGGAGGACGCAGTGAAATGCGTGTGCATATTTAAATGCATGTGGTCATGTGCATGATCCTTTGTGTATGGTATTTGTACACAGACAGAGGCACGCAGTGTGCTTGATGTCTCCGACTCACCGAGCTGCGAGCCGACGTTCCAAAACTCCAGAGGGTTGTAGTTGGATGAAGACGTCCGCGAGCCTGCTGGGTAAATCCTGCTGAGGAACTCCTTGTTATGCCGAACAAAGTCTGCACCTGAGCGAGTCAACACGCAAGGTTCAAAGGTCAGATGTCTTCACAGGTGCCACTCCTATGCTTCTGCACATTTTAGTTACACTATCTCACTTGGCGGCAGTGACTTTGTGAGCCCGTGAAAGCAATCGTGTAGTTAACGTGATTTTCCAAGTTGACAATTTCTTTAACTTTATTGATGAGGGGTCTCTTATTCCAGATCCTATAAATGAGATAAACAAATGGTATCACTTCAGTATAGTGTCAAATGGATCAGGTTTTTGCTATCCCTGAATAACCACCTTCATTCTGATTACACACACACACAAAAAATACCCAACTTGCTCGCAGCCACTGCCTGAGCGTGATGGTGCCATAGTGGTGTCACTCCCCCTCAGGGGTTCGCGATGACGAGAGACCACCAGGTTCACGGAAGCTCATAACGTTTCTTTGTGTCTGAAAAACTGTCACTCGTCCTCGCCAGAAACTGATTTAATTTCTCCACATCACTCCGTCTCTCCAATACACTGCCGCACTGCAGCATGCTGACAGTTTAAGTGATTATCAGTTGATTGAAAAAGCTCCGAGGGCTCATTTTACTTCCCCAACTGTGGGAATACGAGGCACATTTTCTGGCCTTGTGCTGTTGTGCTTTATTCCCTCAAATGCTCCCCACTATGTTGTATATGTCACGTTCAACATGCTTGTTACAGAGGCCTTGGGTATAATTGCATTTTCTTATCTACAGGGATTTTCCCTTTTGTGCTCAGTGTGATTAGGAATCATGTGAATCTGCTGGACTCGTCAAATCAATGAACGACATTTTACCTGAGGCTTTGGCCAGCCTGCGTGCTTTGTTCTCTGCCATAGACGTGTTCTCATTGTAGTTCTGATTGTCCTTAGAGTGTCTGAAGCTGATGAACTTGACAGACCGCGTGTACACGACCAAGTCAGATAAAGCTTTGGCTACCACCACCTTCTCCTACTCGTTTCATTTAGGGTAGAGGGGAAGACAGACCAGGGACAGAATTCACCAAACTGTAACAGATGTTAAAAATCCTAAGAGTACAAGACCAAAGGCTTATCTTTTTCTCTTTTTTGTCATAAAAAATGTCTATGCGCGTCTCAAACTGTTCTTGCCCTGACTTACTTTCTTCTTTGGCCCTGCCTTTCTCGAAGACCAGAACTTTGCTGTGGTTGGAAGATCCTCGTCCTCCTCGTCCTCCTCATCGTCATCGTCATCATCATCATCATCATCATCATCGTCGTCGTCGCCTTCAGCTACACTCTCCTCTGCCTCTGTCCCTGATGCTTCTTCTGCTTTAATCTGAGGCTTTAGCTTTTTATTCTTGACGAGGATCTTATACTGCAGGTCCTGGCATGCCCACAAATAGACATTTCACACGTGAATAAATAAAGTAGGAGTTATCTCGACCATGAGCACACACATTCGCACCGATCTCATAAAACCATCGCGTGGATTTATCAGTTAAGTGAACTCGAATGTCCCGAATCCTCAAACTTGATTTGTAACCAGGTCCTTTTCTTTCAGACACATTCACATTGCACAGCCAGACATCCCATTATAAGGAAGGGGAAAGCAGCGGTCGAACCACATCACTGAATCTCACATCTGCTGCTACATTTCATCACCCTGGCTCCAATTCTGTTAGTGATATATAGGTCTCTCCATGCAGATGAGGAGCAATATGCTGGAAGTAAAAAAAAACATCAAGGTCTCGAATGTGCAAGCAGCTCTATGGTGATCCACACCACAGGAAGTCACACATACTGTGTGCACAGGCAAAATATGTGAAATAATTACAGCTCTGCCAACATTAACGACCTGTAAGAGTCCATACAGTATGGAAATTACAAGCTTCAGAGCTTCCTTTGGCAACTGCACCAATTCCTTTTTCATCACTGTTACACAAAATGACGCAGTCTGGAGAGCTAAGACGGAGGCTTTGCCCATCTTGATGTCACGTAGGATATCGTATGAGGTTGTTGAAGAGAATTTTGCCTCATGTTGACAATAAAAATAAAATAGAGTAATTACTTATCGATGAGCTATGGCTTATTTTTAATCCAACTAGAACATTGGACGATGGATGAAGAGACATGACAATTGGGATTTGTATCCTTCCTGTGCCGTTGACAACAGATTTACTACGTCTGCTCTAAACGATCAGAGTGGAGAATAAAGTAATGAACATATCAGGCATCGCGTATCGCTTTCACTAGGGCCATTGGATGGTAACATGGGTGTGGAGACACATGAACAGTGACTGAGAGTTCAAGTTCTTGGAGATAACATTAAAGATTAAACCATTAGCACTGCGGCTCCTGGAGGAGCCGACCCCTCCTGAAACAGAAAGATAAAGATATGGGGGGGAAATTGTATATGCAGACTCGGGATAAAATAGTAAATTCCAAAGTAGTAGAAGTCAGAGGCAGCAAAGAAACTCTGGCGCGACACACACAGAGAGAAAACCCCTTTCATCCTCCTCGTCATATTCAATAGACTGGAGTGACTGTGTCAGACCAGCCACCGCCGTCATGGGCTGAGGCAGATGGTTTCAGTGGAGAATCCCAAACGGGGTAATCGAAATGAACAATCAGCTCAAGTGCCTCGGCGCGTTTAACGCGACGGACAATTCTCGGGATCGGCAGCATCACGCAAGATTTTGTGAATCACTGAGAGATTAGAGAGGCCTGCAGACGTCCACCCCTGTGTGTCCCAGTGGAGGAGAGAGGCAAAGGAAGCCTCAGAAAGAGACTAATGAGGCCCTCTGTGGCGATGAAAAGGTCCCATTTCTCTCCTTGTTTCCCTGCGCTATGACAGATGATGCAGATGATCATACATACAAACACTATCATCCCTCTGCCTGCACCGGCAGCACAGATTTAGCTTCCTATTTACCATTCAGAGAGCCGAGCGCTCTCTTCCTCTGGGTCTTACATTTGGGCTTGGGAGGTCTCCAGTGGTTGGAGGATCCACGGGCTCGCTCAGCAGCTTCTCCCCCAGGATGGAGATGAGGTACTGGGCCATGACCTCCTGCTGCTCCTGGGAGCAGTGGTTCTCCAACGACAGGATCACCGGGAAGGCAGACACCTGTCAAGAAATAGTCAACACCCTGACGATTTGCACGCAGAGCAGTAGTCTCAGAGATAAGACTGATTGGAGCACATGCAGCTCAGTGGTGTGGACACTGAGTTAGATGCCCGGGGCACCACTTACATGTCATGTAACATTCTACGTGATGTTACCTCAAAGGCATGTTGCTCCACAGTTTTGATGACGTCCTTGAAGAGTATCTTTGTGGTCAGGGTGTAGCCATGGTAGACTACGGGCTCCATGTCTGGCCCATCCCAGCAGTCAATCTCCAGACAGCGACAGCCTTTCCTCAGAGCACTGACATACACACACACACAGACACACACACACACACACACACACACACACACACACTTAGCTGTGGCAAGGCTATGAAAAGTACCTATAATGTACAGTGTGAGAAATGAAAAGGGAACTGAGCAATTTCCATTTACGAACAGAGAAGATCGTTCAAGCTTTCTCACAAGTCACAGCATCAAAACAACATCCGTGCATGTGCCACATCATATCAATGTGAATAATCTATAATAAACACTGAAATAATAGGATAATCGCTCATAATTTAACACAACAGCCTTTTTCCATCTGAGTGTATCCAACACCAGAAAAGGTTAATGTCACATTACCATGTCTTTACGTAGGCAGTAGGCTATAGTACAGAATGTGTCTTGGCGTTACAAGATATTGCTTTATGTTTTGTGGTGGACAAATGTGATTTTGCTTTCATACAGTGGAGGTGGGGAAAATAAATCACTATGCAATGATATATTTTCTTGCAGCGCTGATGCAAAGTTATATCACAGAGACATTTTAACTTGTGCTTTCTGCTAATTCATCCTTTTCTACCAGTTTATTTCCGTTTGAAATTTAAATTACGACACAGAGGCATGTTGTGAAATACTATAATCTTTAGTCACAAAAATGTCTCTATGATTGTTTCATTATAATTGTGCATCATAACTGCTCTGCGACTGTTATTGTTAAAGCATCATTTTGAAATTGCCCCATGCATTTCAGAGAATGTACATTACATCAGCTCACTTTGATCTATTTTCATATTCTTTGAATTTGTTTTACGGTCAACATTTAGGACAACATTTTATTTGCCGTTACACAAGAAAATTGATACCACTCTCATGTCTCTGTGTACAGTATGGAACTACAGCCATGAAACAAATCAAGCATTGCGTTAGTTCAGGATCTCTATGCCAGCCCACATCAGCTTTATTTTTTTTCTCAAATACTGCAGTCACTCCATATCGTCGCAATATGCTTACCACCTACAGCTAATGCACGTATAGTTGGTACACACGAACACATACTGTATGAGCATAATCACTGCAAAAACTGTGCCCAATTAGCATGAATACCACCAGACCAAAAAAAAAAATCACTTTCTGCTTCAACACACCTTTAGAGGTGGTGGTAGGAGTCCGTTCTGTACAAAACAAATAGATCTGGTTATTTGACTATCTTCGCTCTCCCACTTGTGGACTAGAGGAATTTTCAAAAAGCCATCTCCTGGCCCTGGCACTTTGTTGTTCCCTCGAGATGACCCTCTCATCATCTAAGTAAACCAGGGCGCCCAGGGTGCTGAGCTGGAGCCGTCCGCGCTGCCGGCAGGGCCGGGCGCTCAGCACTTTCACAGGGAGCATAAATACAGCACTTCTGCTGCCATCAGCCCCTTTTGTAATCACCTCCATTGTGCCGTAAAGGGACCACAGCAATTTCACTGTCCGCCTCAGAGTGTGTCAATGAAACAAGAGGAAAATGGATGATCCAGATAGCACACGCGCAGGTTTGGGGGGAGAGACCTTAAGCGGAGGAGTGTGTAGTGTCGAGGGGGTATGTTAAGATCCGTATCGGAACTAAATCGTTTTAACATTCGTCTTATCATCTGTTTTGACTTTCATGAAATTCAGCAGATGCTGGCTAGACATTTGAACCTATGTCTGTATATTGCACAGATTACAGATGTAAAAAGTTAATTTCTGACGAGTCATGGGGGGTATTTTTCTCTAGCAGTGGGGGTGGTTATCTTCAGTTCTGCAACATGAAGAAGAAGAAGAAGAAAAAGAAGTACTGTACATATTGTACTTTTTTTCTTATACCAAACATAGGCATCCAGGTGGCTTTTTCCTACAAGCTGGTCTCCAGTCAGGTAGGTGTTGTGTGATGAGGAGATGAAGTAGCTGGAGAGGGGCTCATCCATGTCTTGGTACACTGACGTGTGGGTCTGGTCGAACACACAGCAGTCTTTGGACTCCATGTACCTGAGGAATCCCTCGAAGGTCATGGACCTGCTTTCAATGGCTGGAGGAGGACGAAGAGCAGAGAGCAGAGAGAAAGTCTCGATAGCAGAAGTAGGCAAGAGGAGGCCCATGCTGTTTAGCAGAGAGTGTTAATGGTCTCCATCTAGCAGGTTAGTTTGCTTTAAGACACAAAAAAGGGTGTAGTACATATTGAAACTGCTGATAGTACAAAAAGAAAACCACAAACGCTACCACAAGTGTACTATATTTCATATCCACCCACTATTTGTTGAGATATTTCAGTCTGGAACAAAGTGAAGGACTGTCCCAACAGAAAAACCAAAATGTTCCCTGCATGAAACTTGCAAGGTCACTTAGTTTCCATGTGGACAGTCAGAGTTGAAACTATACATTTTATTATGACGATTTCAGCTGTAAAGAAAGAAGCAAGCTTCAGTTAGCTTAAAGCAAAGTCAAAAAGAATTGACATTTGAAAACACAAGAGTAAGAGTAACACTTGTCTGGGCTGGGTAAAACACATCCAGTCCAAAACTTCAGCAACATCACTTCAGACCATTACTGTAAGAAACATCCAATTATTGAGATGGAAATAGACCTTTTTTCCCATAGGTCATAGGAGGAAAAACACATGTTTAATCGATGGCATTAAATCAATATCAATGCATTGAGGTTAGCAAGTTCCCGCGTCCTCATATTGTCCATGCTGAGTTACTGGGATACTTGATGGAATTCAGCCATCAATACATTTTCATCAGGGCTTTTTCTGATGTGAAATGTGAAAAGGTCTGTTGTGTTGTCTATGCCAGCGGTAGACTGAACCTAGAGAGTGAACCTTGTGGACCTGTTTCCAATTCACCAGTTTAGATTATTGGATTTTAAAATTCGGTAGAGGTGATATATTGGCAAAAAACACTGCTCCTCGACACCTTCTCCTAATCAGAGACTACATTGTGAAGGGAAAAACAGTGAGTTACTGGGTTTATGCTGCAGCATCGACTAGTTGTGAGCCTTGTGTTGTTGTTTTCCCCAGTTCTTCTGTTTGCAGTGTTATAAATTATCCCACAGACAACATCTGCTCTACTAGTCCACTGACGTGCCGGATTCTTCCATTTTCCTTCTGTCACTTCAACCTCCTGCCTCTGGGCTCACTGCAAATCACTTTGTCAGCCAGACACGACTGGAGCTCAGATCCGAACTTCTGTTATAACTAAATTAGTGTGATTTTCGTGCCAAAAGGCTCGGCCCTTAAAGAGTAGAGCATTTTTTATTCTTTCCTCAACATAATGAGCAGCAAGCAGTCTGACATGGCACACAGTTCCCCTTTCACTCACCTGTCTCTTCAATTTCATATCTGTCAATCAGATTCCCTGCCGCCTCTTCATTTGCTGCATGCTCCATCTGCTCCTTGTGCAGGAACCTGAGGAGGGCACCGGCAGGCAAAGTGGTTTGGTCTGCAGCATAGCACTGGTACAGATGCTGGATCTCGGCTCTCCTGGAGGAGGGCGCCTTGCTTTTCTTCATCTTGCCCTGCACACAGTCATTATAGCCTCTTAATCCATTGTCACTGGTCCTGGAAAGTTATTCTTTAGTTTCTCTGTGAAACTGCAGCTTTTGCAGGTAACCAACTTACACTTCAGAGAAAGGTACGTGGCTACTTGTTATTCATTTAAACTTACATTCGACATGGTAGTAGAAGCACAATACTTCACATTACTATGCGCATTGTCATCTTTTAGGTATGAGACGCATCACTTAAACTCTAAAAATATACAGGATAAATGGAATAGAAATGTCAACCCTGAGAAGTATCTCAGCATTTCCCTGAGCTCTCTTTTTTTAGAGAATAAAAGAGAAGTCAGGGATCTCACTCGGCACCAAGTTCTCTCCCCCCGTATCTCTCCTGTGTGTGACTTTCTCATTTTAGTCCCTCTCCACTTTTTGTCATTCCACCCAGTCAGTGAGGCAAAAGTGTCAGTGACGTTCTCTGGCTTCGTATGTGTCTCTCTCGCTCCACACCTTTCATCTCACTGTTCTGCAGCCCTTCATAGTTCAGATATATGCCGAAACCAGTGCTGTCTGGGTCCCCTGCAGTGAGCCGGTCTTCTGCTGCATCTGTCACCTCAGTGTGAGCAAAACAAAGCCACCAGCCCTGCTATGATCTTCATCAACCTTTAACGCAGTTGCAGTAACTGTAACTGAACCAAGAAGACTAATAGCTGATCATTTTACTGATAAACGTCATAGATCATACATAAGATGTGGATAAACGTCTCTCACACTAAGTACACTAATATTCCCCAGCCAGTTAACTGATTTTACTGAGAAGGGAATAACCTACAATTCCATTAGGGCTCGACTGTTGTGTTAACCTTGAAACACAATGTAAATATCATGTAAACAGGAAATCAGAATGTTATAATCTGACTTCAGCCGGGCTCTGAAGTAAAAAGAGTTGTTGCCATAGTGACAAAACATTCTGATTCTTGGCGTTGCATAAAAGTAAATAAAGATCAAGCTGTGTGTGGTGAACACAAATACACTTTCATTACTTTTTGAATGATTTGCGAGACAGTTTTTGTTTTTCTCAACACCACATCATTTGGGGTCTTGTGATTACAAGGTTGACCAATTCACTACGTTTGTCCAGACTGCAATGTATTGACAAGTATTGCATAGATTGCTGTGTACTATTGTACACACACATTCATTGTTCCCAGAGGATGAATCCTCATGACTTTGTTAATATGCCTAAAATTTGTATCCAAAAAAAAGAGAAAAGAAATGAAAAAGAAAAATAATCCACAGATTCAGTGATGGTTGTTTTAGCCAGCTTGACAAGAACTTCCTCTCTGGGTATCTGTGTAAATCTGAATGTTATTGATGTGGCGTGAATCACTGGTGCACAACAATAGTTATTGCCTAGTCATAGTCCAGCAGAGTCGTTTCTGTCTACCAGGCTGTAATGGTTTGGCCTTGGGCCTGTCAGAGCCATTGGGCGTACAAGTTTGATGTGATAATTCCCAGGCAGTGAACATGAAGCCCTGTATATGGCCCCTGTCTCTGCATCACTGCACCTCACTCTCCACGGTCGGTTGGTGGATTCATTTGGGAGCAGAGGGTGCTTTTGTATGTAGCCGTAACTTTTTGCTTCTGTGATTCTGTGCATGTTGGGAGGGTTGATGGTGAATAAGAGATCGGCAGCACGCACGTGTGTTAGCGGGAGCTCAACATTCCACGTGAGGAGCTCAGATACGCTGGCACATTATTGTACAGTGTGTGCCGCTAAATGTGAGAATATCAGATCACTTTTCGTATCACAGTATGATGATCGGATATCATGGTTTTGTCTTAACCCAGAGGTCAAGTTTCCTCCTGTGGCAAGGCAGAGTCAAAACAGCTACTCCTCAGATGCTTGAGATGAGCACAGCTGAGACATGTGCACCTTTTTTTAAATGTGGCTCGAACTGTGACAGACCATGGTTCCTTTTGACAGTGCTTTCCCCAGCTGGATTTTCACCGGCTCAGTTGGTATTTATTGGTCCATTGGAGATTTGAGTCAGGGAGCAGAGTGCCAGTGGGGATGCCTGATGTCAGGGGCTAACTGGAAAACTGGAGAGCAGTGAACCCACCGAAACAGGTTTTGTACCAAGGAATTGTAAGAAGGAGGTGGTCAGGGTGGGTGGTTAGACAAATGAAGCAAAGGACTTTGAAACCGAGACCCAACACATCATGTATCTAAACTACAAAAACACTTGGTGAAGATGAGCCAATGATTGTAATCCGTTGACTTTCCCTTACCTTTACAAGTGCAATGAATGATCTCAACCTAGAACAAAAACTTTTACCATTAAAAAGGGGAAGTATATTAATATTAGTATTTTAAATGTTGATTGCCATTTCCAATGCACACTTTCCAGATACAACACTGTTTTGTTATTATTTCTCTGGATTTGTTATCATAATGTTATCCAGTCTAAATGATGTTTCCTAATAAATGTATTTGGTCCTGAAAACTAGTAGCATATGAATGTTAATGTAAGAGGTCAGGACTGCAGACTGGCTGGCTGTGTATCACCCGTAGCATAGTGACAGGTTACAATAGTAAATCAATTGTATTATTAAATAGATTAAATGGAGATAACCCACACAATCTTTATCTCAACCACACACACACACACACACACACACACACACATACACACACACACACACACTCACAGCATGCTGGCAGAGTTTATTGCCAGCTGGTTGAGGAAGATAATAATGATGGTCTCATTATTATGAATGAATAGCTTTAAGTTCTCGATCTGTCTTCTCCACTCTTCCTTAAAGTTCTTTGTCACCAAAAAGATTTACTTCTAGCTTTAAAAGAAGGAGCTTCTTTAATTTATCTTTAAAAAGTATATCTTTAATTTAACAAAAATTTAAAAATTCTGCGAAGAGAATAGAAGACTGGGGAATCTGCTGTTTTTTAGAATATGAATCAAAATCCGTTGCTGCTTAGTATTCTTGCTATTCCATTCTGGAGATATTGCTGTAGCCCCGAGCAACTGGCCATCTGTGAGAGAAAATCACCATCCAGCAGCATGAATGTTGTTGACGCATCAGAGTCATCATTCTCTGACAGTGCGAGTGTGTTAAGAGAGGCGGGCAGTTGGTTATTAGGAGAGAACCCTGCCAAGGGAAATCAGTGAGTCAAGCAGCAGGCAAAGATGTTCATTTGTTACTCGGCTCAGGACGGAGACAATAATACAGATAAGGATCCATCCTAAGGAATGTGACACTGATGATAACCGGCATACAGTATGCAAGAGTCTACATGTTGTGACAGGTCCTCCATATGCAGCTCACGCCACCAATGTCAAATATTACTTAAGATCGTTTCGACAAAAGAAAGAGAAATCGTGAATTGTGTGGATTCCGGTTGCAGGCTATTATTACTGCAGATCTTAAATAACGCTACTTCTCTTTTTGCCTGTTCACTGTTTTTTTCTTTTGACAGGAGACATGGGGCAATGTTTAAAAGCTGACAGAGCTAACTACCTGATCCACCCCCATCCCCCATTATGCAATTTCTATTTATGAATATAATGAACTGGCCAACACTTTGCATGACTACTGCAGACGCGTATAGGTATAATTAGAAAGCTCTATGAGGAATGCTAATTTAATTACTGCTGATACAAATTATATCACAATTTTCAAACTTTTGCTCACTGTTGTTTTAATTATCTTAGTGTGCAGCCAATGTGCAATGGTCCCCAAATTACATGTCCTCTTTCAGCCTCAGTGTGCTTCGCTCGTTCGTTCTCTGCGCCGTCCTTACCCACAATAGCCATGGGATATTAATTGGTGTCTTTTAGCCTCACTGACTGCCAAGTGTGATGTGAGGAAGTGTGTCCCGCATGACCAGGAGAAATCGACCATTTAGCTTTCTGGCAAGGTTCACATCGCCTCTTTATCCTTCCAACTAAGTCATGCATCCATATTAACCTAAATAGAGATAGCATCACAATGTGGCTTCCACCCTTTATTAGACAGATTGTCCCTATAGGAACAGATCTGAACGCATCTGTCTACACGTGTGGCTGTGTGCTGTACTGTATGTGCTGGCACCATATTGTAAAGCGATAGAGGGTTTTCCAAAACCAGTCATAGAGGCATCAAACTGCCAAAGCTCACATACATATCAGATCCTAATGCTATGAAAAAGGAAGTCTGATTCAGCTCACAAGCCTCATCAGTGAGGATAAAAAAGCTCCAAACAGGAAGTCTTGATAAATATAAAGTCCTGCACAGCCTCTAGGGGCCGTTGATGGGGGTTTCGGTGTCATATAGATCCCGTTTTCATTCAGGCATGTTGTGAAAGGCAAGGCTTAATGAACTGGTCATTTCTTGAGGCACAGTGTTGGTCCTTCCCA
Source organism: Scophthalmus maximus (assembly GCF_022379125.1). NCBI lineage: Eukaryota > Metazoa > Chordata > Actinopteri > Pleuronectiformes > Scophthalmidae > Scophthalmus > Scophthalmus maximus. Next base: position 11,753,091 of record NC_061521.1, on the reverse strand, counting down.
AAGCAGTTTGGTTTTATTTGGTGAGTCCCCAAGTATCCAAAATGAGCGAGGCACGGCAGGGGGCTGGATCTCGCAGTCTAGCAGCACACTGCACACTTTGGTGTCCGTAACCACGATTTGTGCCATTGACAGTCCATCAGTTTCGACGCTGACCAAGACAGCGTGCGGTGCCAAGCTTGCTTTCGTTTTGTGGGAATTTTGTCGCTTTAGTTGAAAAGTGTGCACACGAGTAGTACATATGCAGTGTGACATAAAAAAAAAAAAAGAAAAGAAAAGATTGCTTACAGCTACTGCAGATGATGCAACTGAGCATCATAACACCAGCCTGAAGCTCTGTGCACTGCTTCTAAAGTCCCTTGACAGGAGCTCATTTAAGGCCCAGAAGGAGCAGATAATCAAGACCCGGGCCCCACAAATCACCCAGGGCATCATATCAAAGGTATAAGCCTACATACAGATTTCATATGCAAAAAAATCTTCACTGAAATTATGTCAGCATTTTTTAAAAATGTAAATCATTATCAAAATGGAATTTCAATCTCTTTGCATTACTCTCACTCCCACTATTTTTATTAAGGCTTTTTCCCAAGCCATTTGAATTATTTATCGCAATATAGGATTCGGCTATAATTTAATTTCTGTTAACAGATGCTCTGCCCATCGTCTTGTTAAGCTTGGTTTGCCATCATTGGAGTCTTCAGAATATAAATGTGTTGACACAGACTCGTCTCTGTTTGGCTCTGACAGTCTGTCAGAAAGTCCACAATAGGAGGAAACAAGACTATGTGTTGCCTGGAAGTGAACTGTTAGACACCATTTGAGAAATGTTCATTCTGATATAAGAAGCATTCATATTTTAAGTACATTGATGGAGTAGGACAGGGCAAGAGATCAGCGGTATAAAAGGGAGATCATCCATATGTATTACACAGTGCACGCCAGTGAAAGGAAAATCAAGTTAACGGTGACTTTGTGTATCAATGTCTGCTGTGTTGGCTGTACGTATCTGCTTCAATATCTGAAACGCAGCTACAGCGAGAACAACTGGGGTTCACCTTTGTGTCTGCAACCCCTCTCAAGTATCCTATTGTCTGGCTTAATCATATTTATATCCATTTAATGTGGGCGTCATGCACAGTTAACTTCTGTCAAGTTCTTCTCCCCCTTCTGTCAAGTTCTTCTCCCCCTTCTGTCAAGTTCTTCTCCCCCTCACACAGAATCAGATTACTTACCGACAATATGTTTCAGTCTGTTTGCATGAACCTTAGTGTCCTGTGACTGTGTGACTGTTGCAGAACAATCCTGTTCAAACCGCCTGCTCTCCCACCCACAGACAGAGTAACTGGTAACTAAAGAAAAGCATGTAACTGCAAGATTCGCCCCCCCCCCCCCCCCCCCCCCCCCCCCCCCCCCCCCTCTTAAGTTGTTGTTAACTGTGAAGAGATCACAATTACTTTAATTGTAAAAGTAGATATATTCCACCTATGACATGACAAAATTTGGGTGTGCGCACATGAGAGTAGACGTTTTAAATTGGGACATCATCAACTGAGGTATCAACCCCAACCAAAAGAAACTGTTCACATAGTGTGTTAAAACACTTTAAGTTGTGTGGTGCCTCAACGTTCCCCTCTGATATTCCATCGATTATTCTGTTTCTGTTAAACCAGGAGTGCAGGGGCCGGTGGACCCGGACCACTGGGACTGACATGAGCGCTCCCCTCCCGGCTCCACCGGTGCACACTCAGAGGGGCCGTGCTAATTAATCAGTTGCTTGGCAACATCCGGCAGGGACATGATTTATGGCAAACAGTCCAAACACCTATTACGCCGAGGCGGTAATGGGTGGGAGTCCAGTCACTGTGTTGCCCACCAGCCCCTCTCATGTAGTAAACGTCTGGCAGAAAAATTGAGTTTGACTGGGACAGTTAAATATTCAGCTCTCGTGCTCTGGATTTGAGCCGATGACGGGCTTTCTATTGTAAATGAACACAACGGCCTCGAGGATGTTTCAACTCAAGTCCTATTTGCAAATGATTCTTTTTTTCACCAGCATCGTTCCACCAGATCACACGCTGCATGTCCATCTCTGCTGAATGAAATGCATGAAAATACCGTTTGGAGATAAAATAAGGCTTTGTGAGTTCATAAGTGCTTCCCTCACATCCTCATTAATCCCTCACATCATATTCGAACAAAGCTTGACTACAAAGCAGAGATTTTCAGAGGGTACCTCCACTTATTACCAAGCCGCGTCCTGTCCCCCCCCCCCCCTTAAATCCTCAAGTGGCGTGCTCGTACCTGCAGGGCATGGCAATCATCCAGGGAATCTTGTTGTCTCACATTTTTCACTCTGTTACCCAGGCATATGTCTGCAAAAAAAGAAGACAGATAGTCTGTGCCCTTTGCATGGCACTCCACCTGACTCAATCCAAACAAGAGGCTTCCCCCCGCTATTTTGTCATCGCTGTCATCTCAGGAGACATTGAGTGACACAGTGCTGAAACTGCCATGTGAACCTTTATGTCTAAATTAAACTTGGTACAGTGAATTTAGCTCATTCATTCTTTTTAGCCATATCTACATTTGCATTTCTTTGAATGCGCCTCTCCCTCTCTGTCTCATTTTTTGCCTGCTTGCAGACCGAACAACTTCTGCTGAAAGAGGAAATTCTACTCAGCCTGGATGCAGTGTCGTCTGCTCGACTCCATCTCGTGAGCTAAGAGGAACTCATTCATCACGGCTCACTAAATAAATCAGGACTCCATTAGCTGCATTTCACAGCAGTCATGATCTGCAAATTAGGAATCAAGGGACTCATTTTGTGTACACTACTGTAATTGCACGGCAGCCACATTGCAATATTTCCAATCCTCCTCTGTTTCTTTGCCAGGGTTTTGCTCTTTCCGTCACTTTCCCTGAGGCTCTGTGAAGATGTTTTTCTTTTTAAACGTTGATACTGTACACACATTGGCCAATGGAGGCGTGGGGGCGTGCAGAATAACATTGTGTCGTTTAAAATAAATATTTAATTGGAGCAGTGCTCATTAAGCAACAACTGGAAACTGTTCATTTTCTATATTCCAGGGCGGAAACACTGGATATCTTAAAACAAACTTGTAAGTCATGGTGTGAAGGTGGACTCTTGCTGAGTTAGTTCAAGGGAATGAAAGAGAGGCGTGAAAATGCATGCATATGAGTGGGTGATGCAACAGGAATGGCAGAGATGTTGATGATTTCTATAAAAAGATAAAATCCAATATTTAACAACCCAAGGATGTTTCATCCATTTGCATTATTTACTCTGAGAAAGCAATCTTTGTACAAGACTGCCAGACAGCCAGTGAATATTTTTCTGTTATATCTTTAAAACATTGAATGTAAATGAGGAAAGCGATAGTCGAAACAGGTCTTACCTCTAAAACTGCATGATGATGTCTTCATTGTGACTGGTGATTTACATCATAAGAGTGCTGCGGCTTTCCCTCTTAATTCTGCTGTTCATGGCATATATCCGACTCTCCGTGTGGTGAGGATCAGGCAGTCTGAGGAACTGTGACTCGATGCATATGTAAATGTGACGTGGGACAAGGGACAGGTGAAACATTGGTAAATGTTAATGGAGCACAAAAGCTCCTTCACTGATTTTTTCCATGGTGCAATGCCATAACTTTTCTAAGCCTTTAAAGTTGCCTGTCATCAGCTCTTTGATCTGTGGTTTCCTCTCATCAGCACTTTGATCTTTGGTTATGAAGTGCACACATTTGCATGTTTTTAAAGGAGGCATGCGCCTACTGCTGCTTTATTGTCACTTCAATAAATAAATAAATTATACTGTGCTTCCATCACGTTGCTATTCTATCTGCAGTACTGTATCCCTACCTGTATGACGTTAACCCTTTCTTCCAGTCTATGTGTGATATCCCACAAGACCTTGGAAAGGGTACTGTCACGAAAAATCATTATCATTCAGCGGTCGGTCCATCCATCCGTCCATTATTTTAACTCCTGCTGAGCTGAGCACAGCAACTGCAGGGAATGCGAGCCATCCGGCCGATGAGGCGCTGATTAATTCAGTCAGACGGCAATAAGAAGAGAGTGAAAGCAGCAGCGGGAGGAGGTTTGGAGATGGTTAGCAAGGGGTTAACCATCCATGCAAGCTTTGACAAGCCTGGAAACGTAGAGAGAGACCTCTGGCTGAATCGTTGTGTGTCTCATGCGGTGTATGGGTACATTTAGGGTGTGTAGACCTAAATCGGTGTATACCATCCTTGTGTAATTCTGTCTTTTCTGTGTTTGCCCTCTAAACCACTGGTATGCAAGCTTGTTTTTGCCCATGCACGTGTAATGCAGCGTCTCTGTCACACGGCACATCCCTTACCCTGCTGACATCCCTCCCTGCCGCTCCTCTGACCCGGCAGGAGGTCGGATGTGTGACATCTCATCATCCAGGCTGTATTTCAGATAAGTGAAGAATCAATACTCATTGATTAGAAAAAGCTGCCACGAGAAACTCTTCCCTTTCCCTGCCTGCCTTGCCTCAGCGTCCCAGTGTAGGAAGCAGATGGCCCCGCTAACGCGATTGTTTCCTCTGCGCGGGACGTGTTTAGTGGCCCAGACACAACCTCTCCACAGGACTCAGCTGTGTCCGACTCCCTCTCCAGCACAGACAAATTTAGATTCATATGCTGACACAGGCAGGCTGTGGCACACTTTCATAGAAAGAGGAGTCAAGGAATAAAAATAGTATTAATGTGAGGAATATTGTGAAATGCAATTTAATTTACATTGTGCTTCATTAAAATGCTGTTTTGTACTTTTTTCCCCCCATTTCCACACTTTGGAAAAGATTTTTCATTATGTTGAGTGAGTGTAAACCATTCTTTACATTTACGTGCGATGTGCAGTCAATGCCTGAGTGTTGATGTACTACCCTTTTGCTTACTGGGCCATGACGAGGGAGGAAATGAGCACAGAGTTCCCACAACCCATCACTACCACTCGTCGATTCAGACCTAATTTACGGCCCTCCCCTTGCACTGATGCTGACACCAGTCATCTTGCCACATGGCTCAGCTATATATATTATGGTATGTCATCCTTTAAACGGCCCTGTAATGTGCTGGTGAGCTGACAGCTGCCCCAAACTAACAGACTAACATGAAAGTAATGTATATGTTGGCAGGGGTTTTTTTTTCTGTTAGGCCTTATAAATAAATAAGTGGACATTATGTTCATCTTTGTGTTTGGTGTCATTTGGAGCTTAATACTCCCAAGGAAACACTGCACTCACTACACCTGAACAGGTGGAGAGTGGGAGGCAGAAGCCAAAAGCTTTGTCACAGACAAAGCACAATGTTCAGTGTGCACTCTGCCACATAAGCAGAATAAATTAAATAAACACCAGTTAGCTTCTGCTCCAGGAAAGGGGAGACAAAACCACAAGGTTTTGCTTTAAAAAAAAAAAACAGTTATTTTGTGTTATTGTATAATTGATAGTGTGTGCGATCTGACATGAGACCCAGAAAGACGAAACAGCAGGAACACTGCTACTGGATTTTTCTTTTTTTGCACAATTAAAAATCATTTGAAACAAACCTTGATATGTTTGAGTAGAAAAGTGCCTGCAATTGACAAGAAAACATTTCCCCATGACTTATACGTCAGACTCTTACCTTTCCCGTCAAAACCCTTTCTGTAGTACAGAGGATTAGCACACTGTGGGAGTTTTACTAGTGGCTCGGTGACTCCTGATGACTAAGTCCCCGTGTTGTTGGGTTGTTTTATTAGCATGCTGTAAACTGCCAGCCTCGTGAGGTCTCTAAAGACAGATCATTTGAAGCAGAACATGTCAACATAACATGACAGGTTGTATAAAGCTGTCTGGTTTCTAGCTGCATAATTCATCAGTCATGACCAGATCCATCCTTGTAGGAAGTTAAGTTAGTACAGAGTGTCGCTATTATATTAATAAATAAATAATACCCACTCAGAGTTCTCTCTACAGCTCCTTTTCCTTCAGTGGGTTGGATTGAGAACGAAATAGAAAATAATTTAAAAAATGTGACAGATACATTTTGCCTTGACATTGTAACTCACTCCTTTACTTTTGAATTGACGCTTATATGTACAAAATGTCACTAAAGACCATTAACCTTCAGGAGTTATGCAGTTGAAAAACAGAGTGACTTCCTGTGTCTGAGCTGTTGGACGTAACAAGAATTCCAAAGAAGAGCAGCAGTGAGCAATTACACAACTTTTCATGTAATACAAATATAGACCTGACTAAAGCAGTGACGATAGTTTGATCAGGAAAATGGCCGTGTGGATCTCACAGTTTAGGTGACCTTGAATTAAAAAAAACAAAAAAACTCCAGGCCAAAATAGCCTCAAGAAGAACAGATGTTCATACATAAATATGTGTGCTGTGATGTCAAAGGATAGGTCACATGTTTCCTTTCTATTATGGAATATCTAATCTAGACTTTAAAGAAAAAAACATGAATAATTACTTTGGAGGTCACTCCAACTCAACTGAAATAGGATATATGTTGTAGTTTATTTACATTTTGTTTAAGTTGACAGAGAAGTAAAGGGTTTGTAAAGCCTATAACAAATATTTTTGTGTTCCTTGCATTTTTTTCCTGCAAACATTATGAACACTAGTGGGGTTTTTTTATATTATGTGCTGGGCAACATTGAATCACATTCATATTGCATTTAAAATTCAATTTTCAAAATTGAATTTATTAAGAAACATAAATAAAAAAGCTCTCTATCAGCTGTTTTGTTTTTAATTAGATGGGATGAATTCTGAATAGAGTGGGGCTGATAATCAGAACGGTTTAGTTTATTGTCCGAAACTCCCAAATCATTTGGGAATATCAGTGTTGTCCTAGAGGGGTTGTTGCCATCCGCCTTGAAGAATTATTCCTGGACTGGAGCCTCTCTCACTGTCGCTCACATGACCCTCAATGCCCTGAGAAGACGCTCATGACCCGTTTGTCACACTGTCTCTGCTTTCCCATCAGACACAGGATATGTGTATCAACAGGGGAGGACCGCATGCTGGGACCTCCTGAATATTGCAGGGCCACAGTGCGTGTGTCACTAGCCTCTGTGAAAAGAACGTTTCATTCTGTTCATATTAAATGTATGTAGTCATGGTTGAAGTTGTTTCCACATCTTAATTCAGAGTGAACATCACCTCGGACATTATAGATGTCGGCAGTGAATTATGGGCCCGTCCCCATTACACCGGCACTTTCTCAAGGAACTGATCTTTAATCAGCGACTTGCGCTTCAATACTCTGCAGGGCGAAGGCGAAGGCTTGCACTCATTAAGATGAAACCGGGAAGTTGTGATGTCAGCACATGCCACGAGCCTTAGTGAGCAGCACTGTATATTGGGGGACTCACACCCATGTCAGGTTGTCTATGCATTAAATCAAAGAGTGGAGCTTAAGCACCTGATCAATGTGAAGTAGTTCTTCCCTTTGATTAATAATCTACTCTGATACTTTGAGCAACACAGCGGGATCCTTTGAGATAAATGATACCAGCTGCAGTCAGCAGAGAACCCACTCTTGTCATGCCTTAATCATTTTCAGTCCTGTGCATTTACAGTCATCATTTGTCGTGCTTACTAAGTACAGAGAGCAGATCATTAAAAGTAATGATGCACAGAGAGCTGGAGGGAGGCATGTTCATTTCATTATGTGTACACAAAGGTTCTTGTCCACACCAATCATGCCTAAAGACACTGTGGATAAAATTATTGAGATGATATTAGTTAGGTATTAAACAGTCTCATTAATCTTTAGAGGTTGAGCCCTGGCCCCTTCATCCACATGTACGAATCCTGCCTGGTTCTGCTGTTGGTATTATTGTTGGGCCTCGGGCTCTGTAGAAAAAAACACAATTAAACTTTTAAATGGGTAAGCATCAATAAACTATCACACTGAAGACAAATCCCGCTCTGTTTTTACTTGACATTGTAAATTAAGACCCAGTAGGTCTAGGAAAAATAACTTTTTTTTCACCCCAGCAGAGACGCGATGCATTTCCTCTTAGAGTTACAACCGACTGAGAGTTACTTACAGAGTCTTCTAATTACGAAATAGAGTATCCACTCATTCAGTCTTAATGACACATATCAGTAGTGGAAATCTCATAAAACGTGGAAAGAAAAACACTTGGACGGCGCCCAAAAATGCTCTGGATCCAGTGAGGTCATGACTGCGGTGAACAGAGAGCCGTTTGTGGGTTGGGCTTTTTGAGAGACTGTGAGTAACAGTGATTCAGGGAAGCGTGTTTAAAGATTCAGAAGTGAACTGTGAGAACTACACCTCCTTTCAAGGCCTTTTTTTCCTCCGCATACTTTCAAAGCTTAGTGACCCATATTTCTATCATCTGTATTGCTAGCACTGCATGCTTCCGCACCTACATCTGAATTGCGTGTTATACAATTTTTTTCCAATCTTGCCTGTAACCTTTACTGCTGACTTGACTGGCCCTAATAGCTGTACTGGTTTGTGGGTTGTGCATGCGAGTCGAATGATACTGTGTGTTGCAATCAGAGAGCCACAGATGACATCATATTCACATCATTGAGCAATGTGTAAGGAATGGGATAAACATGCAGTTTCATAGGAAGTCATTGTGCCCTGGTAAGCAGAAATTCTTTTTCAAGTCACATTGTACTGCACACGTGGGCTGAATATGATCCAGTCTGAGGCTATATTAGGTACTGTTATTTTTATTTAATCACAAATTAATATTAAAAATTCCCTCAGTAGTAGTTAGGTGATAATTTCATAAAATGCCAATATTTACAATAAGCAATTTAAAAGCACAGTGTCCTGAAAGGATGGCTCTATCTGCGCAGGCTTCTGACGCCAGCAGCTGAGAGGTGAGCACAGATGCCGAGGGGCTCGGGTCTAAAAGATGAGAGTCCCCCCTTTTACCTGGCACCGAGAGCCACAGGGCGACTGCTGAGATGGCAACAGAACAAAGCCTTCCAACAGCTGCTTGATAATGTGCAACCATTAATTACATTCTGATGCCTCAAGTCTGGCCCATGTCGCTGAGCAGAGAGCCCGCGACTTACTGCCGGTGGAGCAATTATGTAAGAATGCGTTGAACAATGTAAACCAGACACGACACAGTATATACTTAATAATAAATCTCTCTTGCACTTTTTCATATTCAGACCGCCGGTGTCCTGTAGGACATGAATTAGAATTTTGTGAGTTGAGTCTTTGAGTGGCTGATTGCATTGTGTTAGTCAGCTAACCACGCTCTTTTGTTCTGTCTATAACAAGGAAGTAGCCTTGCATTTACAAGGAAATGACAATGTGAAAAGATTTCAATTCCTTCTCATGTCAGTTTTGTATTCTTATAGATTATGAACAGGGCTTCAGTTATATATCAAGCATTTAGTGGATCCTAGAGAAATCTGCTCCTGACAAAACAAATAAACAACTGGAGCAAATCTGCAGGGGTCAACCACTTAATGGCTCCACATCTGTTTGGCTTGTTCTCCATTTACTTCCATTCTCTATTACTCAACTTGGATGCTGCTGAGAAAGGTTTATGCACAGCACCCAGTGTGTCCTGCTACCTCTACCTTTTGCAGGAAGACAAACTTACTTTGTTTCTCTCTCGTTTCAGCTCCCACTTAAACTTAATGCACTGGTGCTGGTGATATGTCAGCTACAAGAAAAACTACAGGAACTGACCCACAACACTGGCCTTTCTGTTATACTGTCAGACCTTGGAAATAGAATAATAACATAAGTCCATGTTGGCTTGCATACTGAATAAGGCAGCAGTAAAGTTCTCACTCGTACCTCTGGGGCCTGTGAAGAAGTCAATTAGTGGGAAACTGAATTCAAATGAGTTATTGTAGAACAGCTTTTAGCAATATGTTTATTAATCCAAGGCTTTTTGTGTCAGCTATCGTGTCAGCTTATCATTGAGTCAATAGGAAAAAGGTATCAGGCACTAATCGATGATACAGTTTTTCTTGATGGTTCTATGAATTGACACTATTTTACGAGTGGTAAGAAATAGGAGGCAGAGTTGCCTGCTGGAAAAAAATGAGGAGCCGAGACTGTGGTTTTCAGACACAGATCCCACAGGTATACCAGCAAAAACAGGTAGGTATCAGACTCTAATCCAATGTTTCCAACCTAATGGTTCTTGTCATTGATAGTCTGAAAGGGATTCAATGGATTTGGACGAGTAGGGTATCAAAAAATTGTCTGAACTTTTAAAATGTATCTACAGATTCAATTTGAGGATTAGGGTGTGGATTGTATTTAGAGGTGCATAACGCAACAGAGCTCTGCACCTCATCTCAAATCATTATGAGGTTAATTAAAAGGGCTGACGCAGCTCTGAATATTGTTATGTTTCTCATGTTTCTCCTCACAGACCATTGTCTTAATTACCAGGGGGGAAACAAGCAACTCCTTTGTATTGCCACGTTACCAGAAAGCTGTGTTATTCTGCCTCAGGTAGAGCAACACAAAGGGCTCAGTGTTTGACATCTGACCAAGCAAGGCATCACTATATGACCCAGCATTTGGCAGATATGTCCACTTACCACTGACACCAACCCCCTCAAAAACAGAGGCCTCCTACGTCCCAAACACAATGCAACACAATGCCAACAAACAGGCCAGGCACAGCGGTGTTGGATGACTTGTCTTTGTTTGGTGTGAAAGTCTGATGCTGCAGTTTCACAGCACAGTGACAGGAGGCGGAGAACAAGAACCTAAAGGTAGAGTTGAAAGTGTGGGTGCGCTGGTACACAATGCGTGTGTCTGCCTGTCAGCAGCCTCCATGCAAAGACAGGCTTTCTAAATCAGCAAGGACGGCAACTGAGCCCCAGAACCCCAATCTAGTTAAAAAGGAGACATATTATGCTCGTAATCGGGTTCATAATTCTAATTTGAGTTATTACTTGAGAAGGTTTACCTGCACTAATGATCAGAAAAACACATTAGTTTCCTAAGACTGTCCATTCCTGCAGATCCTCTATTCAGCCTCTGTCTGAAACGCTTGGTTTTAGCTCCTGTCTCTTTAAGGCCCCCCCTCCAGATTAAGCCCAGTCTGCTCTGATTGGCCAGCTGGCCAACTTTGCTGTGATTGGTCAACCACTTCCAGCACATGTAGGAAGTGTCGGGCCTCTGCTCTTGCTGTACCTGGCTTTGTTGGGCATACATATTACATCACAAAGTTACGGAAGTATTGGCCAGACTACTTGACGAGGCGTTTGAGGAGCTCCCTTTACCACGCACTTTGGGCTTTTTAACTTTGCAGACATTTTGAAGACACACACAAAAAACGACAGTATAAAACACACTAGAGGAAAGGCAAAACTGAAAAAGCTGAAAATATGTCTCTATTAACAACATTCTTTCTTTTTGTAAGTTTTCAATAATTGATCTTCATTAGAGAGTTGAGAGGGGATATGAGGGGAGCAGAGAGGACATGCGACAAAGGTGTAAGTATTACGAACAGAGTGTCTGACTGTGGCAACATTCACAGGAAAAAAAATAATTTATTATGTTACTGCTAATGTCATTTTTATATAGAGAGCGATATCTGTGTATGAATGCAGAATGCTGTAAATCAATAATAGCCAATGGGATTCAATGTTGCCGCTTCCCATTAAAAGCATTTAGCTGGCAAAACACAAGTTGACTTACAGGAAATGATATGTTTGTCAGTTTGCACTTGCCAGTTTTGTCTATCAAAAATGCATCTACAAAACAAGACAACGATCATTTTCAGCATTATTTCGATGGCGCATCAGTTTGAAATATGCAGAAAGCAACAAGCCAGTGAAGAGCAGCCACAGTGAGGCTGTCAGGGGTAGAGCTGCAGGTGACAGGCGGCACACATCTCAGCGAGGCAACCGACTCCTCTCACTGTACTATGCAGTTTGCAGACTCCTGTCGTGTGCAGCGTGAAACCACATCATGGTTGCGCTGCTCACAGACTGATGTAAAAAAGGCCAGTTATTGTCTGACTCCTATATTACAATTCCATGTAGCAATAAACTGCATTTTCTGTTTTCACCAGTCACGATAGAAATCGTAGAGATTGTAATTTTAAGATGGCTCTACGCCTGCTTTCACGTGTTTTTTAAGTGATACCGCGCCCCCCACACTCTTGGACAGCTGATTTTCACGCTGCCTTCAAGTGTCAACATTAGTATACACTGTGGATTACCAGCGCGGTCGGACGCCACTAATGAACGAGATCAGACAGACCACAAACTGGCCCCTTGGACATTTGAAAAGAAAGCAGCCATTGTTAGTATTCTAGTGACACCTGTGCTTCTCCTACCCCGATGCTATCTTCTGAGAAGAAAGGCTTACAGGGGGCCCAGCAGATCCATTTTGCCCTGCCCCCCCCCCGCCACTTAATCCAGCCCTGCCCCCCTGTTGTTGTTCACACTCCTAAGGAGCTGTCTTTCTTCAGAACAGTATACACCCACAGCGATGGAAATTTGCAAACAATAACATAATCAATGAAAACATCCAATCATCTGACGAATAATGTGCATTCATAACCATAAAAAGCCACACGGCCAACCGAACACCAGAGAACAAGTTTTAATGTATTGCTATTTTTTTATAATAATAAAATAAATTCAAATAATTTTTAAATATGTTTGTGCGCCAGTCAGATCAGAATCCACCCCCGGACACATGAGTGTACCTGGCCAGCCCCCCGGGCTCGGCCCCCTCCCCCTCCCCTCCCCCTCGGCCATCCGCCGTTGCCAAGGTTTCCGTGTACGCGCTGCCGGAGCGAGCGGCGCCGCGCGAGCCGCGTCGTACAGTATTGCCAGACATGGCGGCGGATCTACAGCCCGAGTGGATTTCGTGCCTCCCTTCTTCCTGGAGTTACGGGGTCACTCGGGATGGACGCGTCTTCTTCGTCAAGTAAGCACACAGCCCGTCCGTCCGAGGGGGCGACGGCTCAACTCGTGTCTTTTTCTGATTCCCGCGAAAGTCGGACGCGTGGTAACGAAACGCGTTTGCCCCTCTTCTCTCAACAGCGAGGAAGCCAAGAGCACGACCTGGCTGCATCCAGTGAGCGGCGAGGCGGTGATCACCGGCCACAGGAAAACCCCAGGTGAGGCGTCGCGTCACCTGACGGCCGTCAAGTGTCCGTCCCCCCCCCCCCACCTCCCCCCCGGTGCCTTCACCGTGTCTCCCGTGTCCGCCTTCATGTGTTGTCGTTGCCCACGTCCCGAAACCGACACTTCCCTCTCTCTCTCTCTCCGTGTGTGTGTGTGTGTGTGTGTGTGTGTGTGTGTGTGTGAGCGAGCGAGAGGCTGTGACATCCGCGCTGTGCTCTGTTGACGCACGAGTGGGCCGTTGGCGCTCGTGCTGTTAAAAAGAAAAGAAAGTGAGTCGTCTCGTGTCCCACCGCTGGCCCGGCTCGTGAACCCCCCACCCGTCGGGTCGCTCGGTCAGCGGACGGTGGCTGACTTTTTATTTTACCGATGAATTCGACTTTGAATGAGGTAACCGGTCACCTGGCAGGTGAACACACGCAGCTGCTGCTGTGTTAGACCGAGCAGCTCAGCGAATTCTCGCCATAGATCGACTGACACTGGCCTCGCCAGCTCCACCCCCGCGAACGCGCTCCCGAACTGTCCCGTCGACCGTGCGCCAGGAGGTAATATTAGCTCCTTTCATTGTGTCCGATGCCCGGGACCTTACCATGCCCCCACACACTGGCTGCCTCCTCATAAACAGACCTGCCGCATTCCCACTGCTGTGATTAAGTTCAAGCGATTAAAATGCAGTTTATTTTTTTATATTATATAATATATATCTATAGATATAGATATATCTATATCTATATAGAATGTAGGATGTGATTTACGAGAAGAAATTCATCAGCAACCATTATGGTATTCGTTCAAATCGCCTTTCAAGACAACATTTTTTAAAAATGTTCCTTAGTGACAGCCTCCTTGAGGATTTCTTGTTTTGTATTTGTCATATCATACAGTTTTTTTTCCCCCGGTTGACAGCTGGTCCGACAAAAAACAAGCGATTTGCAGGCATCACACTGAGCTCTAGGAAAGTATCGTTTACTGTTTTATAGACCAGGCAATTAATCGGGGGAAAAAAAAAGTCAACAGATGAATCAATAATTAAAATAATGGTTAGTTGCTCAAAGGGGAATATGCTGATTGCTTAATTTGTCGAACCACCAGTCTTAAAACCCAGAGATGTTCGTACTACTCTGAAAGTGTTATATGTTCTTCTGTTGGATTAAAAAGCAGTAAAATGACTGAAATGAATAGTTTTATTGTCTCCCACCCCCCTTTCTTGATTTCAAACAACATATGTTTGTCTCACCAGTTTGTGTTCTCAAGTTTGTGTCCATCGTCTCTGTTTGTTCACAGACTTACCCACTGGATGGGAAGAAGGATTTACCTTTGAGGGGGCACGTTGCTTTATCAAGTGAGTCAAACACCCTCGAGACAACACGAGACACACACCATCCTCACCTCAGAGCTTGCATGCAATCTAAACACGCAGCTTGAATTCAAAGCACTTCCACTTTGCAACCATGGTGCCTTATGAACAGAAATGTATGAATTTCCTTTTTTGGGGCCTCAAATGGAAGAAAAACTCATTCAAATGCCTGCTGCTCCTGAGAACATGCTGTGTTTTTCGAGTTAAATATTTCACTGCTGTAAATTTGAAACCTTTACTCCCTATATCTGCCGCAGAGGCCTATTGCAGAAGTTAATGATTACACAGGAACACTGTGCAAACACCAGACAGACACGGGCAAAGTGTGGTCGCCGTCTTCTTGCGAGCTGTTTTTATTTATTCAGACTTACCCGGCCCGAAGCTGAGCCTACTTGGGGGAGTTGAGTATAATGTGTTCTCTCTTTTCTGACAGTTATCCTCACGGCTTGGGTTTTATATGGTCTGTTCACAGTGAAATCACACTTGTCATTAAGTCGACGCTGGAAAACGTTTCCAAGGTACATGCCGGCACATGGCATTGCAAGAATTTGAATAGGCATCTTCTTCAATGTCTCCTTCCATTGATTCTGTTTGAACATCGTATCCACAGTGTGCTCATTTGTGGCATATGTGTGGGGAGGAGAAAGTGGATGATGGATATCCTCCATGTCCACTAAGAGACTCTGGTTTGTTCTGTTTGGGCCCCTCTCTGTTTAAAGACCATGCAGTATCTACACAAATTGCAATAGTAGTTGGCTACGTTGGCTATGTCTTTGAACCACAGTATGTTTCACATTTTTCACCTCTCTCCTCGTTGGCAGCCTGATACATGCGACTACTCAACACAGATCACAAGTGCTGTCATTCACTTCGCACTGATTCATAATCTGTCCTCAGAATTATGTTTTCAATCCAAGTATATGAAGTTGGTTATATTTGCATGTCTTCATAAAATACTGCCCTCACACAGCAGGTATAGATATTTTTCAGACAAATATCCCTGTGAAAGCAGGAATGACTCCTTTGAAGTCATTGCAGTACACAGGCTGCACATTTAGGATATTACAACTTCTTATACTCACAGAATCCTCTCTCCTTCTTTGACTTACTCACGAATGCGAGGGGTCTCATGTGGCAGGGGGCCAGACAGTCCGACTGAGAGGCCGTGGGTGACATGCATCAGATGATCTGTTTGACTCTGCCACAGTTCCAGTGACAACATGCACGTTACAAATGCATGAAATTGTCCCGTACAAAATGAGCTGAGGTGCGAGACCGTTGGTGTCAGGCATTAACTGCATTTAACAAGTTTTAAGATTACATTTTAAACAGCGTTGAAGTAGTCGTGCAAGTTCAGATATTGTGTTCCTCAGCAGCTTCAGATTATTTAACAGCTTTGTTTTAGTCCAAACACGGTTGCTCTGTTGTCCACAGATTAGAGCTCACTGTACTGTATGTGAGATACAAGATGAATGTGGTGTACACATTTTTAATCTGAGGATTAACAGTGTCGGCTGTACAGTGATCTTTATGAAATGTCTTATTGTTTTATGGTCTTATTGATCTATTATCATCTATTGATTATTTGTTCTAGTTCATGTCACACTTACATTTGAATCAAATTCATGCATTTAAAATCTGCCTCAGTCATCTTAATCCCACAGAACATAAACCACAAGCATATGACATCCTGTTCTTCCTGCTTTATTGAAAGCTGATACAGATTTTGTGGACCACAAGTCGATCATAAGCCAAAATGTGACCAACCGAAAGCTGCCTTCTGTGATCTGCTTTAGCAAGACACATTTTCCCAGCCTGTTACCGAGGGGGCCGACCCGGGGGTTTTCCTTTTGTTGTTTTACTTAGAATTCCAGTTACAACTTGTGGTTGTCCTCACACGTGTGTGTGTGTGTGTGTGTGTGTGTGTGTGTGTGTGTGTGTGTGTGTGTGTGTGTGTGTGTGTGTGTGTGTGTGTGTGTGTGTGTGTGTGTGTGTGTGTGTGTGTGTGTGTGTGTGTGTGTGTGTGTGTGTGTGTGTGTGTGTGTGTGTGTGTGTGTGTGTCATGAAGCTGGCTGCATGCACTGATAAACAAGTATGGTCAATTCAAGGCACAAGTCAACTCAATCAGTTTGTCAGTTCGTAGCGACGTCTCCTAAGAAATACTTTAAGTAATTGGCCCTTGTGAAAACCATGACTTGTTAAATTAATTCTGACTCATTGTTTTTACATGCAGATCATTTGACAGGTTTATGTGACAACAGTCTTGGGCAGTTGATGAGTAGTAAATTTCGGGGCCTTACGTGAGGCTGCCAAATAAAAGCCTAATAAAAACTATCCAAAACTATTAGCCTGATGACACAATGTAATGTCGACGGAAATGGCAGACGGCGTCCTGCTACTGGAGCGTCTTTACAACAGTGACCAAGAAAAACTAAGTATTGCAAGTTTGGGCATGTATTTTTGCATTTCTCATGTACAAAAAACGAAATTGATTCCTTTCTGTGACTCAAGCCCCTTTTTTTTTTTTTTTTTAGCCTGTGAAAGGATCCAGCCCATTCACATGCTGGCAGTGTGGCTGAGCTGTCACCATCGGGTTACACAGTGTGAGCATTGGCGAGCAGATTGTGCTGACGTACACTCTTCTGTGATGTTGTGTGTTGTGGAGGCTGGAGTGCATGTTGCTGGTGTCATAGCGAGGCAGCATTCGTCACATGATTGGATGTTTTTTTTTTTAGCAGTGTGAGTGTTTTGAATGGGTGACGGTCAGTGCGGATGTCAATCATCGAATCGATCACGGGCTCACCGCTCTCCTCAGGGCCGTCCTTTGCGAGTTTCTGGCTTTGTTTGCAGGTGGCTCAGAGCCAACGCGGCTCTTTACTTTTGCGAACTATGTGTCAACTGGCCAGCACGCGCTCCCCCAGTAAGAGTGAGACCACGTGGAGGTGTGAATCTGCAAACTATGAGCTTGTTAATTCAATTCACAGGCATGTGTAAGCAAAGTCAGTGTGCAGGACTGCAGGGCCGAAAAAAATCCAATCTACAGTTTGTTACTGTTCAAAACGTAACGTTCAATCCTGCCTCTGTTTTTTTGTGTGTTTTTGTCTGAAGAACAAATAACCATCACATTCACACACGCTTAGTATTTTCACATCTGCTGTGGCTCATCGACAAGTGAGGAACGGGTCAATAGCACTCAACCATTAGTCCTAATACATTCAAGTTTTGGAGCCAGTGGCTTTTGGCCCTGGTTTCAACTGCTGAACTTGGCGATAAATCAGAGAACACTGAACGGCATCCGCCAAGAGCTGAAGCAATACCAGACTAACAAACACTTTCCATACTTTAGTTCATCCTGCATGTTACTTTGTACCCTGCTTTATGGTTGAGGGTGTACAGTAAGTGTGCACTGATACTGCTGATAACATGCAGTTTTTAAAGAGCACATGTAAAATACTGTATGCTCCGTGCAGCATGCAACATGGAGAGTCAAGCCATTGGCCATTTTTTGGTCCATGGTATTTGCTCGAGCAACTTCTACAGCCACCCAGAGTACGGTATTCTGTTGAATTTGTTTTTTGTTTGTGAAATAGACAGTGTTTTGATGAGACTTTGCCATCTGGCGGGGTTTTGTTTTTCCATTTTATCTCTGCAGCACATGATCCCACATTTGAACTCGAGCCTCATTCTGAGCACGGTGGGTTTTTAGCAATTTAACAAGCGGTTTGTCAAAGTGGTTGTTTGTCACTGTTAATGAGGACGTCTGACCTGTGAAGACCTTTCAGAGGTGTGTATCAGGATAAATAGTGTGTCAAAAGGCTTGATATTATTAACGGAGAGCGAGGACTCTAATTATGAGTTGGACGCAGGATGATAAATATATATATGATATTTATGAATAGACAGGTGGTGCAGATCTCCTGTCAGTTCCCTCTGTTTGTTCGCTGTTCTTGTCTCATTAATTTTCGGCCTGAGAAAGTAGTAGGAGACTCGAGCAGCTGACGCTCACAGTGCTATAGGCCAAAAGTCTTGCCTGATTGCCATCCACTTATTAATGTTTCATTCGATGACATTTTGTGAGAGTCCTTTGGGGGGCAATTTTCCGCTTCCAAGTGCTCATCAGTACAAAGTGCAATATACAAAATATAAATATTGTACCAGTGTGCTCTGCAACCACCGCTTTCATTAAGCTGTTGCTCACTTCGACTTCTGCATAATTCATCAATCAGAACAGAGGGAAGCCTGTGAAATGATATCCGGCCAATTATGATAAAAATCTCTCTGGTGGATTTCTGTTTAGCTGTTGCTTAATTTCCTGCCTTGAAGGCCCACACAGACTGACTGTACATTTAAAAGAAGGAGCACTGCTTTGCTCTCATGGAGATCGATCTTTATTGTCACTCAAAGCTAAATAATCAAACCTCTTTTTCAATGGCTCCGTTTTTTTTTTATTGATAAACTGGCCAATCTTCTGTTCGGTATAATGACTCATTTGGTGAAAGATGATGTCATGATGATGCTATCCATCCTAAAATAAATCAATCGGTCCGTAAAATGAAGCCAATGCGGAAGTGCCTGAAACTTGTATTCTCTGGAATCACCAGCAGAGAGTTTAATGAATTTTCACAACTGCGGCCTCTGCATTCACGCCGATTAAACTCGACCAGGTAAAAGATTGACTTCTTAAAGCGCCTGCTCTGAAACATCAATTCAAGAGCTCTCACCAATCACAAAAGTGTGTTTCCGTCACGCTGTGATTAACTGCTCTCTGCTTTCAGAACACGATTGCAGGCAAGAACATTGTCACTACACTGTTAATCCTCCATTACAACTCAGTTTTTCTATTTAGGAATCAATTCTGTTTATTCCACGGACACAGAAAATACTCTCCGGTCTGATTAGCTGGTATAGGTGTTAAATTGTACATCGAGGCCCTCCGAGGATACTTCCAGTCAACAGCTAAATGTTAAACCACCGCACTAAATCAGTGTGCACGGTATATTAAACACTGAAACTCTGCCAGGTCCAGCAGTGGCTCCGTCTATACAATGTGTTGTTTCATGTAGTGCAGCCAAGCAACACACAAAAAAGTATTTTACAATCCTATGCAAGATACTAAATACATCGAGCATGTGGCCAAAGTGCATAAAACCATCAGCATTTTATTTTCATTTTATGCAGTGGATCAGCCGTCGCGTGATTAATGAGAAATGTGGGGACAAGCAGATACTGACATCGCATATTTGTTATTGAAAAAAAAAGCAGAAAAATAAACGATTTATAATGTATTTAATTAAAATTTTCATTCTGTGTCACCAGTTAACACTCGTGGCTGAAACTAGCCCAATCAAAACTAATTAACTTTTTTCATATGCAGGGTTGCTGGGGCCATGCTCTCAATTTTTCCTTCGCCTCACATTTGCTTTTCATCTGTAGCAACAATTCACTTTGACGCATAAGCTTTTTTTTTCCTTTTTTTTCTTCTTTCATTTGTTTTAAGCAAGCCACAGTATATCTCGGCACACACTGAACTCATCCGGAGGGGCTGTATGAGCGAAGGCAAATGTCTGCAGGTGTTGCTCCGGACATTTTCCTGAACTTTTACTGGCAGTCAGGTTTTCACCAAAAAGGTCAGAATGATCCCATGCGAGAGAGACAACACAGCAGGAAAATCTTTGGAGGAATCACGGCGAGTCAGTGGGCGCTCAAGCCAGGCTCCACCCCCCTCCTCCCCCGAATGTTCCAGGATTTTTTCTGCTGTTGTGAACGAGTCTGACGGGATAATCTCTTGCTGCTTTCTTCATATGTAGCCGAACAGAGTTCATGTGTGAAAACGTCTAAGGTAAACACTGATGACACAACCCTCATGGGGCAAATCAGTTTCGCTGTGATGTGTTGCATGTTGGAGGAAACTTGAGCACACAACAACAGCAACATGCAAACCTCTAAAAAAACATGCAAACCTCTAAAAAAAACCCAAACCTTTAACAATTATCATGAAGCCCATGTGCAGTTTCTCATGGCATGTTTGTGAAGAAGTACGGCATCCCCATGCACATGGCTAGCGTTAACTAAAAACACACCAGGGACAATGCCTTATTCAAACTGCAAATCTCCGAGCGAGTGTTTACTCACCCCCTCGGCAGGGGATGGGTCTGATGGCTGTGGCTGCTGACTCACTAAGTCTGTCAGTGCTCGGTATTCATGCGGCTCACTTGTGTGCGCGCGCGGTGTGATTTAAGAGGGAAAACCAGTGGATCCGGATCTGTTGTACATCATCCTCGTCCCTGGCCCCATAACTCTCTGTGGCTGGGTGCTGACTGGGAGACAGACAGGCGGTCAACTAGACAGGCGTTTGAGCTGCTCTCAAACGTTTCAGTCTCTGTGGGGTCCCTGCCATCTGGCTGCAGCGCTGGAAGAAAAATCCCGTGTATGTGTTTTGGTGTCCGGATGCTCTGTGCACGAACATATGTGCTAAAAGATCCTGCGATGCTGGTGACCGCCCCGGGTGCTGATTAAGAAGGTTTCTCTGTGAAAAATCCACATCAGGCCGAGTTAGTCTTAGTTTTGTTCGTGACGCTTTTGTTGTTTACAAATGTTTTGCACCAATAGTGGATTGTTTCCCAGTTTATGTCATGGGGAAGATTCTTTTCTCAGGACTGGAACACTACTTTTGGAGCAGATCAAGAAACTGTCTGCAGTGGTACCTTGAGTAACAAGGTGATGGCTTGCTGAATATAATATGACAGACTTCTTTGGGGTCATTTTTTAGACTGTTTTAAACCTTGCTGGTTAGCCAACTGTCTGTTTTGTTTTCCACTTGTGCTGCACTAAATCCTTGTGTCTGTATCGAGCCAAATTTTCTTGTTCCTTGACTAAATCTCACTATGCAGTGATTAATGTCCAATATTAAAGAATATGTATGTAACTCCCAGTGGTGAGGAATATGTTGATTGAATGTGGGCCTGCCTGCCTCCGGGGTTTAGGCGACTACAGTAATTCTTTGGTCCTAAAGCCTCTTAGTTGTGTGGTGTCTTTGATTTAATGCTGAGAGAGCTGTTGAACTTGAGTAATCCCCGCAGTAATCTGCAATGAGCTGTCCTGTGCTAATGCTGCGCCAGGTTGAATATGGGGGCAGCTGCCGTCGTGGGGGTAATGCCGTTGGTCTGCTATTAGTTCACATTATCGGGTCTGCATTTGATAATTTTACATGTCTCACTATAATTTTCAGAGAACGAATCAGATAGACTCACAATTTATATTTATCAGGGACTTTATCTCTCTGTCCGTTCCCTTCTATGCAATCCACTTAATTTTTTCTTTTATTCATATAGTTGGAAAGAAGAGGCATATCAAGTCGGAGAGGCACGAGTGGGAACGAATTTTTGCGGCATTTCATCTTAAGCCATGTGTGCAAACGTCAGTATCCTGGCAGTTCTCTGCTCTCCTCTGATGTCAAATGTTCAAAATACCCACCCAGCCCGACTCGTCAGGGGCCCTTTTAGTTGAGGAACTTAATATTGCTTGAAGTTTAAACTCCCCGATTACGAGAGTGCAGCGTGGTAGAGAAACCCAGTCAGTGAGACTGAAATGCTCATGTTGAGAAGCTGTATAATTAAAGTCAGACCTGATCAGTGCACGTGCAGGTGGAAAGCAACTTTCATGTGCTGATGAAATCTCTTAAGGTCGGTTCCACGATATCTGTTGAAGTGCTCTTGGTCTTGACCATCTTTCATGCTCTCAAAATGGCACAGCTGCCCTATCGTCCCCGGTCAAATCAAGCACCCTCCCTCCCCGTATCTTTTTCCTCCTCCCTCTGTTTTGCTTGTCCATGCACTTCAGTCGAGTGGACAGTGCACGGCCCAGTTGTTTCCCAGATGGTCTGTGATGATTAGGGAGCTGTTGGAAGCCGTCGCTCGGCTCAAATGCTCTACAGCTGTGAGCTCTTGGAGCACCATGTCAAAATGTCCACAAGCGTCCCTGAGACAAATTGTTACAAATTCAGCCTCGGAATCTGTCTTTATCCACGTCCAAACAGACAGTCGGCAGTTCTCCTTTTTTTTTCTCCT
Organism: Scophthalmus maximus; assembly: GCF_022379125.1. Classification (NCBI taxonomy): domain Eukaryota; kingdom Metazoa; phylum Chordata; class Actinopteri; order Pleuronectiformes; family Scophthalmidae; genus Scophthalmus; species Scophthalmus maximus. The sequence continues at coordinate 11,730,512 of NC_061521.1, read as the reverse complement.
TCTTTCTTCTTCCACTATTAAGCAGAAAGAGAAACCAAACCTCTGTTCTCTGTCCACTAAAATATTGCTGCGTTTCTTCTTTTCTCGCTCCTCCAGAGCGCTGAATAAACGGTGTAGTGCTACACTGATTTACAGGTTGCTGCCAACTTTTCAATTTAGCAGCAGCAGTGAAGGGATTAATATTGTACCCTCCTGGTCCTGTGGCTTTGGCTTACTCCCTCCCCTCTCTCTCCTGGCAACAGCGGGAGCTGCACTGTTCTCCCGCAGACCTGGCCCGTCCCGGGAGGTCCGCTGTCAGATATTGGTTCAGGCTGCACATAATGTATGCTATCAGCAGGACATTGTTTCTTTCTGCGAAGAGAAATCTGCTTTTTAATCCTCTCACTGTTCCCGTCTGTATCTCTGGAGCTCAGTGACAGCAAAGATGCTTTGGGATATTTATTTATATCACTTTATATTTGATGTTTTCTTGCTCACTAGAACCACATAGTGAGTGTTTTTTAAATATTGGAATAGAGTAGCTGGCTGCCCAATGTGTAGATAAAATAATCCTTACCTTGTCTCTAATACTTTAATAACTCATGGGTGAAATAAGATGCACAGATAGGCTTCAGTCCATCTCTGGTGCTGGCACTCATCGGGGCCATTCATGTAATACGTCCTAATGCAATATCATAACTGTATGAAGCACTTCCATACTTATTCCATCACTTCAAAGTGAAACTGCATTTTACAACCACTTATCGGGGCCTCTCGTATGTCTGTGTGCTTTAATTTTGGTGTGTGCAAGGCCCATCGTGACTTGAGTGCACTGTAAATTCTGCTGCTAGATGGGACACTTGACAGATATAAATAGTGCCCAGGTCATCACGACTGCTTCAAATAGTACCACGTTCTCTGAGGTGCATTAAAACCATCAGATTAGACTGAGAGTAGCGATAATAAAAACTTCTTGGAAACTAAAGCTACATGCTGACATAAGATCTGTGGAGTATGCATAGTGAGTTACTTGCCGGGGATTTTGATTTTGATTTCTCTTTCAGTAGACAGGGAGGGATCCACAGACAGTGGCAGTGATTGGATAATACACTGTATTTATTGCTCAACTCTTGGGTAGTGACTCTTCTGCTGTCAGGGTCCTCTCCCACGCTCTGTCCTCGGATCGGGCCGTCCCTGCCTGAACAAATAATTGTAAACCGCTCCAAGTCTCCCATTGAATAATGTATACCTGCTGTGATTGATATTGCACTGGACATTTGTGTTTCCCACAAGCTAAATGGCATCACTGGAGTTACCAGGGGAGGAATGTGCCAAACTGTGGTCGAAGTCCCCTGAAAACGTACAAAAAATGTAGTTCCCTGCCATTACGAATGAGCAGGAGTAGTTTGTGCAGCAAACACAAAACCCTGGAAAAAACAAACAGCTAAATGCGAATCGCTTGATCTAAATTGGTGCCTTGGAGGCACTGCGTGCTTCCTGCTTCCCGGAGTTCTCTGTTCGAGGTCAGGTGATCCACCAATAGCTCAAGAGAATAGCACAGTTAGGTACTGTACATAACCTTTGGATGTTAATATGAGGGTTTCAAAAATGTCTTGCCAAAGCACTCACTAAGTAGGTATCTTATTGGTTACTGGTGTTATTCAAGGAGATATTATGCCTTTCCACTAGTTACGAGTTGTGGCTCGTCAGTAGTCTGGCAGATACTTCCGTAAGATGGTGACATTGCCCAGCTAAAGTGACAGTGAGAGAACTTCCTACACGCGCTGGAAGGGCTGGACCAATCACAACAGAGGGGACCAGCTGGCCAATCAGAGCAGACTTGACTTCATTGGGAGGGGATCTTAAAGAGACGGGAGCTAAAACCAATCGTTTCAGAGTGAGGCTGGGAAGAGGATCTGCAGGAATGGACAGTATGAGACAACAGACTTGTTAACTGAACATTACAGCGTGTAAACCTTTTCAAGTAATAACTCACATTAAAATGATGAACCTGAATATGAGCATAATATGCCTCCTTTAAGTACTCATATCGTACCAGGTACTTCTCCCTGCATTGATTTCATCGGTCTTCTTATGTTAAGTATGTCTAATAATGTCTTGCCATCTGTTCGCACACTCTGCATAATTACGTGTGTCACTATGGCCTGCGTGCTTGTGAACATGCACGAGTGTCTTTGTGTACATGCCGACCAATAGATACAAACTGGAAGGGAACCTGCTTTGCAAAGTATCAATTCACCTCAGTGTAAATGGTTCAAAACGTAATAGGTTACCATCGAAAGCTCCGTGCGGTGAAATCAATGTGCCCCTTCTTTCATGCTGCATATCGACTCCGTGCAGCGGTGATTTCAGTTTCACTTGGAGGGCGTGTGAGAGCCGGAGTGGAGTGAGCTGACAGCGGCTTCATAACTGTAGTAATGGTTGCACCTCAGAGTGATCCATCAGTCTAATCAGCTGTCAGGCCTCTGCAATATGTTCCTGCAGCGGAGGGGGATGAACGTCTCCGGGAGTCAAGAGTCTGGTTTAAACATCAGCAATTCCTGCTCAGGGATAAATTCGGCCCTGGCACCTCTGTGCTACTATTCACAAGCTGATGTGTGCACACTTTCGTCCCCCTCCTCTCTGGATGAGAGAGCGCCCTCGTTTTTCACTGTAAGACCTCTGCTGGCGGTTCAGATAAAGACACCCTCGACTTTGACTGCGATGTCATGATCGCTGTGTCTCTGCCTCGTCTGTGCATCTTGTGCAAGGTGGTGGAAATGGAGACTGTTTCAAGACATCCTCCCTGTGTGACAGCTTTATTACTGCATGCCACAAGACTGATGATGGCCCCCATTGACTCTGTGGGTTGTTGGTGTGATATATGTGTGTGTGTGTGTGGGGGGGGGGGGGAGAAATGGAACTGGTAATTAATGTCACAGTAAATGATGATCTTGATATGAATTTGACAATACTGTTTGCACCAACATAAGATCATCACGTTACTTTGAATGCACAATGATTGAATTAAAAAGAAACAGTAACTATACTCTGACGACAGATTAATCATTCCATTCTTTCTTTTTTAACCCCAATTACCCACAAAATTGATTGATGCAGGTTTTCAAATGTGACACGATGCTACTTTTCTGGGTCTTACCTTGCAGTGAATTGAATATAATTTGATTACGCAATGATGGTTGGACAAACTATGACATTTGATGGGCTCTGTATGAATATTCTTCATTGATTTCTAAATGGTTTATCAGTTGATTGGTCGCCAATCAGAATTATGTACATGTGTACTAGGAATGTTTTTGGGTGCTCGAATAGCAAAATAAAATAGAATAGATAACAAAGCTGAATAAGAGAGGTAAGGAAAAGGCGTCTATCTGTGTTTAGGGTTCCTTAGGTTGGTTGGTTAATAGTTTGGAGTTTCCCGTACACGTGTTTTCCTATATCAAATGATTTAATATCTTGTCAGTCTTCTGAAAGTCTTGACTTCTCATCTTTACTACTCAGAATAAAATACAAGATGTCATCTTTAATTTAATTTGGATCCGTTCTGTGGAACGGAGAAATCGAGAAAAAAATCGTAGGAAGTCTTGGAAGCTTCATGAATAACTCTGGAGTCTCTGAGTGTTTTTAGTCCTCTTCAGGCTTGATGTGCATGATTTTGAAGAGTGCAAAGTGCATCACGGTAATTTGGTGCTCTGGTCCTTGATTTGTCTGAAGAATCTTAACCCTTCTCAAATCAATAAGATGTTTCTGTGCATTGGTTTGGACCAAGTGCACTGTAAGATCTTCCGAGCTGCTAGGTTTGCCTCTCTAGCTATTTGTTAGTCATTATTTATGTATGGAGGAGGGAGGCTCATTAGTCATTCAGTGTGACGGAGGAACTGTGTACACAAGAAGTTTGCTCTTTGCCAAGAACTAAAGCACAGTTGAAGTTGGCTATTTGCCAGGCTTAGAGCTCAAAATGGGAGTGGCAGTGTTCATTTATTTAGTTTAGAAACCCAGTGAGGACATCTTTGGCTGGGTTTTTTTGTATTTACTTTATTGGCAAAAGGCTATAGTCCAAATATAATGGTGGTATTTAGGTGAAGTTATTTACTTTGATATTTCCCCTCAAAACAAACAAAGGACTTGAATCCCATGTTTAATAAAACGCTTCTGAAAGGAGTTATTACAACACTCATCTTACAAAAGTGAAGAGTCAAGAGTGTTGTGCACATGAATACCCGAGGAGAGCAGTCAGCTGCGGCTCTGAGCACTGCTGCTTGTGTCACTAGTCATTTCCATCTGTTTAAATTAACTTTGTGTTTTGTGTTAACTGTAAAATACCAAGCCCCAGTTATCTTTCTTTGCCATATGGGTTAGATAACAACATCTTAGGAATCGTTGCCAATTATTATCATTTTTCTTTGTTGATTTTTTTTGGACTCCCTGATATCAGTATTGGCATCAGCCCCCCAAAATCTGCCGGGCTCTAGTTTTTTGAATATGGGACCATTTTGGATGAATTCAGCATCCACTGATAGTAACTTACCTTTGTACTGTCACTAGTTTTTGAAGCCCTGTCCACAGCGACTCTGATAAGCTCATTTGTTTCTTTCATGGAGGGAAAGAGTAACACCAGACAGAATTTTAATAGTGGGCAAAAGGGTCCATGTCGGGAAGACACAGACTCCAATATCTGTTCACCTTTATTTGGTTGTTTGTGTTTCTTCCTGACCCTGTGATGACGGCGCACCTGAAACCTGCTGGATCCGACCTCGGAGGCAACCGCCGGTGCTGTCCGCACCGTGACTCAAAAGAGCCACAATGACACCTTTGTTACATTATTGTTCCTGTTGGAGCATGAACTCGTCTGCAGTTAAAGCCCAGCAGCAGCAGCCATGTTAACACAGTCATTCTAGTAATGAGGCACTTATGGACTCATGTCGAGAGCTTGCCTCAGGCAAAGAGGAGAGAGGTATGTATGAATACGGCAAGCTTTCTCATTCACATACTCCCACATCTCATTGTGACACTCCACACTTTTTAAAACTGACAAAATCCACCTGCACTTAGTCACTTCAGTGCAAGAAGGATTTGGGCATTGGTTGCTAATCCTCAGTAGCTCTTGATAATTGTACATTCATTACGAACCCCAGCCCTACACATTATGAATCACTGACGTATTCCTTACCTCCAGACAGACAGACAACAGGAACTTAAAGGAATATTTTGTTTTTTTTAATAAGGATTTCTTAACTTCTGCATCAACACTTTGACTTTATGTGATGTGACCTGCCTGTTAATGGACAACACTTTAGAGACTAGTGTAACTAACGCGGGACTATTGTAGCGTGGTCACTGCCAGAGAAGAAGCACGTGCACGGAGCAGCAGTGGAGCAGACGTGGGGGGATCATAACAAATCAACAACAGACCTCCACTCGCAAATTGGCCAATGTTCCCGCTTAACAACTGTCTAGCCAGGAGTTTCAATCCGCGACGTGCCTTCGAGTGATATTAATCCTTTGCAAACACCATCACAAACATCGGGTGTGATGGTGTTGGGGTAGAGCCCGTTGCTTCATCTGACTGTGGTTTTTATGTAATCTTCAGCAGTCACCACCCATATCAAAGGTGCAGTAGTCATGGAGATATTGAGATTATACAGCATTGCTCCACATGATTGCACCAATATTCAAACATCATTTTAATATTCACAGTGTTTTGTTGGCAGACCGATTGTACATACTAATGTGGTATATCCGTAGACTGTATATAAAATGGACTTAGTGCCTGAAACCTGTATTCTCTGGAATGACCAGCAGGGGGCGACTCCACTGGTTGATATTTTCAAACGTTTGTGTGATGCAGCGTTTGTGAATTTACCGTCACAAAGATTTCCTTCCGTTCCTCTTTTCTTATTCCAACTGAGTTGAAAAAAGTAATTTTTTAAGGAAGCATTCTGTTCGGCTTCATGAAGAACATTGGTATGTAAAGCTGCCTTGTGTTTTAGGTTTGGTACTTGACAAGTGATTCCTTTTCTTTTTTTAGAATATAATTATTCTATATTCATTGAACAGCGTACAACGAAATGAATCCCGTCGGTGCCTTCACACAAATCAGACAACAGTCAACAAGAGAATAATAATTTAACAAGTATAAACATATACAAATATATTCAAATAATATGTAACTTAGGAAAACAGTGAGGTAGCATATAGTCATGAGAGAAAGCTTATAGGGTTCATGGAGATGAGCAAGGCCAAAGACCTCTGCTCTGTGAGTGGATCCTATAGTTACCACCCTGTCGAACGATGAGGCTTGTCTCAATCAGGGCGTTTGGGAGCAACTTTATGTTCTGTCTGCAGATTGTGTCCCCTGAATTTGTGCTTGGATTACTGGACCGTGCTTTAACAGATGTTGTTGTGTCTCCCTATTAGCAACCTTTACCCTTCATAGAACTACATGAGATACTACAATATGCTGCAAGATGTCTGCTTATCACGTTCACATGTTTTTTTACACGGAGAGTGTTCCCCAAGCGAAGGTATCTGGCGGTAGGTGCTGTCGGTGTATGTTCTTTCTTATCTACTTCTACTTCTGGAAATGCACAGAACCACTTTTTCTTTTTTTTTTATTTGGGAACTACCATAACACGACACACAGAAACAACAGCAATCATAACTTCACCAGCATGATACAAAAAAATAAAGCAGGAGGCAAAACAGAAAAACACCCACGCGCCCGCCCACCCACGAGATGTCTGCAGAAATCCAGAATGTGAGAATAGTCTCTCTTGCTCTGTCTGAGACCCACCTTTCTCTTACAATACCAGCAGTGGCATACAAAACAAAAACAGACAAAGCATCCATTGATTGTGCTTATTTGGGATTTGATTAGTTCCCAAACTGCAGTGCGTGCTTGCGCTGCACTTCATTAGTTTTTATCGGATGAAATGAATCTATCAACAATGAGGTGGTCAAATTCAAGCCTGGCTGTGTCTGCGTCGCAGCGCACATACAAAGTTTGCACTCTACATTTGTGACAGCGCATCACGGCGAGGCTGAGGCCTGGGGAGCAACATCGGTGTGTTTGTCCCGTCGTCCCCCTCTGTTGTTTACAGATATCACTCCCATGGCCTCATCAGACGGTTGCCTCCCACTGAGATAATGTTGTTTTTCTGCCGTGGGATGCCGTTTGAAGAGCGCTAACTTTCCACTCTGTGAAAGACGGTGCGTTCGTCCATTTATTTTGTCCCGCTCAGTGGTGTCTAAGTGGGATTGTGACACCGGCTGCAGGTTTTGTTTGGTGATATGTGTATGTGGGAATATGGGGTAGAGAGCGAGAGAGAGAGAGAGAGAGAGAGAGACCAGTGATAATGCAGAGACCTTTATTAAATAGTTAACCTTTGTGCTGTCATCGGAAACCAGATCAGGGATGGAAGGTGCCAAAAATAGTAGCTTGCATCACTTTTCAGGACTGGGTGAGGAGTTGAGTGATCCTGTTGGAGTTCAGCAACTCGGGGGGATTCAGGCAGGTGGAAAGGATGCCCCCCCTCTAGATTCCCACTTTGAGGTTACCACCAGATGACGAAAAGGAGACCTGGGCGCACACTGGGACTTGGTGGACAGGCCACTTGTTAAAACTGGCCTGGGGACACATGGGGATCCCACAGAAACTTCACCTGCTGGACAAAGCAGTGTTGCGTGACACTGACTGACTCTGAGGCTGAGTGAGTGTCTTTGTGTCTCACCGTCTCTGTGACTTATTACGGTACTGTTGTTTTTCTCCTTCCAGCGCAGCCATTATTAGAATGAGTTGCACATCTTTGTGTGCGGCAGGGAGATGAAAGGCGCTTTGATCTGAATTATTTTGAGGTTTCCTCATTTGACTGAAGTTATTTTCAAAAAATTAAACGTACAATATTCTTTGAACAAGATTTAGTTTCTGACATGGTCTTATTGAGTTTTAACGATTTTACTATTCTTTCATCTAAGTAATTCATATTTCCCTCTGTGGCAGCTCAGAATGTATTAAAGTAAGATAGTGTAAATTAAATAATAATAGGACTTCATAGGTTGGACTCAGAATCCCTGATGGGTTTTGCCTGCAGTTTGTGTGTCTGATGCAACAATAGCACCTCAAATACCACCATTAACATCAGGTAAAGCATAGTGCTTATTATCATAATTCACAAAGATAGTCACTAGGTGACTAGATAGTATGATGCATTTCATGCTGCACAGCATTTCTTTTGTATCCAACAAAAATAACATTAAAAGACTAGAAGATTTTTGGACTTATCTGGATTAGGGTGGACACGCTCGTGGCTGAAAGTAGCGTTGGTATTGGATATTTTTATGAAGGAAAAAATGAGTCGAGAGAAGAAAAAAAAAAAGAGGCCCATTTGTGCCTTGGATTTATTCCTTTTTATCTATAAGGCTCGTCTTCTTAACATAGATGAGTCTTAAAAAGTCCAGCAGCTGTGCTCCAAAATCTCTTTCTCTGTGATTTTCTTTGATGAATGTGCAGAAATTTAGTGAGATCATCCGGCCCTGCCGTGATGTGGGTCTAATTGTTTATGCCTGCATGCACTCCCGCTGCTCATCTCCAGAAAGTGCTTTTCTTTTGCATCCGTCTCCAGCTCCAGGGATGGATGGCTGACTCTGCTGTTGAAAGGGAGAAATAAGCATTGACATTAAGACCAGATGTCGGCCTGCACGCTATTAGAGGCTCTGCTAGGCAAGTGTAGTTATGACTTTTACCCAGCAGAGGGCACTAAAGTAGCATCACATGGACTGTATACTGGATAGATAGATAGATAGATAAACATAAAAAATACAAATATAAAAAAATCTAAGAACTGCAAAACTATGTAAATATAAGGAATTAAATAATAAACAATGTACATGTTGGTGCAAGTGTGCAATTACTTATCAGTAATGTGCATAAGGACATGGTAACAGGAAGACGCATAAAAAAACATAAGCCCTCTTTTGAAATTCCCACATTGCAATGAAACGAGCAAAGCAAATTTAACATGTCAGATATGATATTTTATCTCACAGATTGTGCTCTTTCTAAAGTCTCCCAGAGTTATCGTCATGGAATTTTCAGCAGCGCTGTCACTTGTTTGTCTTTGGACACATGTAATTATATAATTATACTGTAGTTGACAAACGTTTGCCACATTTTAGAGCGTCCTGTAGAAATCAAGTTTAACTGTGGCCACTAGAGGGCAGTGTTGGATTTCGGCCATAACGCATTGGCATCTCTGCATTGTAATTATAATTAGAATAGATCTTATGCAATTAGACAGCGCATCCCTCTGTTTAGGTGAGTGAAAAAGGATTCATGAATTTGTGTGTCTGTGTCCCATTATTTGTTACTTCAGTTTTCCTTTTTCTCCCCCCCGCCCGCCCCCACTTTTGTGTGTTTTTGCATCATCAATCCAGGTTAAGTGGCACTTAAGTGCATGTTTCACTTGGAAAATAAAAGGCCTTGACTCTGCCAAAAGCAGGAGGATGACTGAGTGTATTCACAATCAGCTTGAGGTGCTTACAGTGGAGTGTGTCGTCCAAGAGGGAACATTTCTTCCCACTGTCGGACGGCTCGCTGCTTCTCACACAGCTGCTAGCTCCATGTTTACAGAAAAGGCCTCACGCATGTCGCCCGTGCTCCTGCAGAAACCCTTTTTTGTTGGATCCTTTTTGCAGGTGTGTGAGGTGTGTGTTTCACCTAGCCTTAAAAGAAACAGCGGACAGCATTCTCAGTTTTTAATATTGTTTTTGCAGTTCAGTGTACTATTATTACTGCCGTATCTTGAACCATTCACCCAATTTGCTCTGTCTTTCTCTCCTGTCTTTCCAAGAAATCCCCTCCATTCGTATAATTGATGTGCTTGTCAAGAGGTTGATGCACTGCCTTTGTGACCCTTTATAACTCTACACCTGACACATGCAGCTGCAGAGGTCTGTAACCAGGAGGAAGCTGCAGCCCACTAAATTCACTAAAAACACATTTGAATGGAGCGTGTTGATGTGAGACAAAATTATCCTTCCACGGTTATTATGAATACGCCGGACTTGACTGCCTGGTTGTAGGCGTGCTGAGCTGCAAAGGAACAGGATTTAAACTCTGACAGAAGCGGTTTGTTATCCTTTTTTTCTCCGAGGATTTGAGTAATGCAGCTGCACCTACAGTACAAAAACAGCTGTGGTTGACCGAAGAGAAGACACTCCCTGTAAAACAGATACAAATTTGGCCTTTCCCCCTGATGAGTCTGCTTTCAAAGAGAAGATTAAATTGGGGAAAACAAGCCTCACGTGTACTTTATGCTGCACAGTTAAATTTCGGGTGTTGATCTGAATGAGGAATGTGAGGATAGGCGACAGGAGGAAAGATACAGTGGCGTTGGGTTGAGTCACTACTCAGCTGACTGCCCTGCACTGAGAGCTGCCCTCAATTTGTCAGCTGTGCTTTCCTCTGCACATTCCCGGTGGTTGTTTCAGAGCGGCATTGATTGCCCCCATTTCAAATATGGATTAACAGGGTGTTATAATGGAATGTCAAATCAGGTTAGGGAAAAGTTCAGTGGGGGACATTGTTTGGGATCCTCTTAGGCCCAATAGTTTAATTCTATTTATAAGCAATACTCAAAAGTCGAACTGCACCTTGCACTAAAAATGCCGGTACAGCTACTGTACCTGAACTACAGCTTATCAAATACACGTAACAAAGAAACTCGTGTCTCCTTGTGAGTGGAGAAATCGTGTCTTGAGTCATTGTGTTTTTCAAGGTCACCACTGCTTCTCTACATCCGTGTACATCCGTTGATTTGAATTAGGAAGAATTCAGAGTTCTGCAGCTGTAGCCAATCCCTTTGTCGTAGGATTCAACATTCAGCGTGATGTCAGATTTGTTTGTTGTTGTTGTTGTGTCTGCACACAAGTTTGTATTTCTATCAGTTTTCTGTGTCTGTACAAGAAGGTCTGACTTCTGTAAAGTTTTATTAATGGCTAATCTTTTGCAGTTATATTTTACCTGATTATGAATCTACATAATGGGGATGTAAATCACAATATTTGATGACATTTTTTTGAAGAACAATGCAGTATTTGCAAAAATGTCAAAAATCATGTCACAATACCATATTGATTTGATTAGATTCAGGGGCCTGGCACGAGTCAATGTCATTTACCCATTTAACACAATCAGTTGCATATATATAAACTCACAATAAGCAAGTAAATAGTATTATTATTAATAATAATAATAATAATAATAATAATAATAAATATTAGTTAAATTAAAGAGCCCTTGATAACTTTTCAATTATTAACATAAACAATAAAGATGCAACTATAGAGATATTGACCTTTACATAGATAGTAAAACCAAACTTTAACTTCCATTATTTTTTAATAAATAAAGACATAATTTTTGTGTAAACCTTCACTTATATTTAGTGATGAGGACTATACCACTTAGCCTTTAGTTTCAAGTGCAAATACAGTACAGTCTTCTTCCATCATAGTGTCCACTGCACCGAAAAAGTTAATTAAAAATTAAATGTAAAGCTCTATAGGAGCAACAGACAGTATGTCCTTCAGTGGTACTTCCCTGAGGCTTCCCTTGAAGATGATGGTATGAATCAATGTTTTCACTTTGCATTGATGATATTGGATCATTAATCATTGACTCAATGTATCGATATCGATAGTTAGTCACACCCATACTACCTAGGTAGTATGGGTGTGACACCATGGATCATTTTCTGAAGTCATACACTCACATTGACATGAACCTCCTCTCCCTCACACTCAGTTCTTTCTCTCTCTGTCTCCTGACGTTTCTCGCTCTGTGTCTCTCACGTTTAGCCTCGCACGGCCAGACCAAACTACAGCTCGTAGTATGTACTACTCCCGTTTGACCCACTTCCGTTGGTCATCTCGTCTATAACGAGTTGGACTGATGTCTGAATGAGACGGTGCTGCCCCATATCTATGCTTATACCCGGCAGCCATCTTTGCCTGAGAGGAACTAGAGCTTAACAGATCCTCTATTGCGTTTCCATCACATTGTCGGTTGAAGCCCGTCATTCTCACAATATCTGGTGATCTGGAATGAAAGTCTTTTTCCTTCAGCTGCAATTGTGGTTGTGGCTTTTCCCTGCAACTCTCTAGTATGTTCATATCTCTGCCTAAAGTTCTGCATGACAGATGGATCAATAACAGTCATCACCAGGGGTGGTATAATTTGTTTGCGGCTGTGGTTGATGATATTGGATTTTGCTCCGACCTCCCTGTCACACATTCTCTGTCAGATTGACACACGCACACGCACACACACACACACACACACACACACACACACACACACACACACACACACACACACACACACACACACTGCAAAAGAAAGTCTTTCCATGACATTACTGGTCTTATCAGAAGTAGGCCAAAGCAGGAGCCTGGCCGTCCCTCTGGCAGGTCTACTGAGCATGCTCAGTACTGCTGAAGGTTTGGTAGTGGATCAAGACTATGCTACTATACTACTACCACATTCCTCTCTCTCTGTGTGAGTGGGCCAAGCTCAATGAGAAAGACAAAGAGAGAGGCCACACAGGATTTAAAGAAAGTTATCAAGTGTTTTATTCCAACTATCATAATTTTTACAATTATTTTTACGTGGCAATGATTTTGCAGAGTAATTGATTATTATTTAAAACGGGACATCTCGGGCCATCACATCTGCCTCCTTCAACACTGGACTTAGTCGGTCCAGTGTTGAAGGCCTGCATCTGTAACAGCCCGAGTGGTACTACAGCGATCATAGAAACCATCGTGCCCAGTACTTATGAAGCTGTTTGGAAACCTTAACACCTTACACACACTCTTGGCTAATAATGCTCTCCCTCTGTCCCCCTTAGTCATATAGCTGCACCTGTTGAAGCAATTTTTGTGGCTATGACTCGCCAATTCAAATTCAAATTCTTTACCAATTCAACCCCTTTGTTCTCATTCATATTCATTCAGACAATCAGTCTGGTCTTTAAATAAGTGAGGGCCATAAAACGTCAGTCTTTTTGTGGCCGGGCGTTTGAGATGGGGTTGTTGTCCTTCACTCAAGTTGAATGGACAGTTTTCATTCAGTTCTTGAAGAACAAGCGCTTGTGAGAGAAATAAAGCGGCATTTTATCACATGCAGACAATACATTATACCTCAAGTCTGAAAAGTTTAACATTCATCTCATCTCTTGTCTCATCTCTTTTGCTGAACTGCATCTCGAGGCTTCTCCATAATCAATGAAACTGAAACTAAAACGTCTTCTCGGGAGGAAAATGGGCAAATGGAACGAGCTATGATACATGTTGCATTGTGCCTCTTCACTGCTGTGTAACTTCAGGGTTGGCAGTTGGTTATGGAGGCCCCTTGTTTATGTGGATGGATGTGTTGTTATTGGCCTACCTCATCCACTCACAACAGGCTCTTTGCCCCGAAAGACAGAAACAGTTAATATGGTCATTGAGCCTCAAATGCACTGTGCACAACTTATTAGTGGAAATGAAAGTGAGTGACGCCTGCAGGAAGTGTGAGTGGAAGTGCAATGTTCTGTGTAGTTTAACTACTGTTTTCAATCAGACGCCTTGTTTTCGCATACATTCGGACATGTTTTTGCACATACAGTTCGTGGTTGTGCAACAGCAATGTCTTGAGCAACAGTGGTGAGTTTTCACCATTTTTAGGAGACTTGAGAACTACGACCAAGACCAATCTTTTCCTTTTGTAATTAGAATCAAACTTCTGTGGTTTTTGTCATTGATCCATGTCATCTGGGAGACATGCATGACTACTGGACTGGTCCACTGAATTATTAGGTGCACCCAGTTTAAATTAAGGCCGTTTAGTAACAGAAAACACCTTTGTAAAATGCGGGAGAGTTAAATAGCAAAACAAACTACATTCTCCCAAATTATCATGAAGTCTAAACACCTAAATACCACCAAAAATAATAATATCGATATATATATCAGATATATACCATATCAGTCGGGCTCTAATTATAACCTTCTTGAATGTAGGAATTATCGCAGCAGTGTGAGCCATGTGTACCTAATAAACTGCCAACTGAATGTACTGTATGTTCAATCTGAAACTGATCTCACAGGTTAACCCCTTTTCTTTATTCATCACAAACTGGCTGGGAACAGTCACTCTACTGCACTTTGAACAGTCTCACACACTACTGGCACTCCCTCAGAATTATGAAAAATAATGTGACTAACTAAATAAAGGCTCGGTTTCAGACCTTATCTTGGCACGCTTGCTCCATTCCTCCAGGGAGTCAGTTCAGTGTGGGTTAAATGTTGATTCAAAATTCCCATTTCTGACAGAAACACCTGTACACCAGAGCTGACAACATGCTGTCTACATTCAATCCATGTTTGGAGGTGTGTCAGGTGGTGCATGTTAACCCATTCACATCAGCTACTGACTCAGATTTAACTAACATCAGTGTGTAATTCTGAAACGGTTATCAGATGACATCTGTTGGAAAAATGCTGATATACTTTCTCTATGTTCAAGTTAACGTGCATTGGTTCTAGCAACATATCTATAAGGTTTCTGAGCCTTTTACAGACATCTGTGTATATGCTTGTCGATATTGGAAACTTTTATTTCACAAAATATACAATCTAGCAAAGATGTGTTTACTTTTTACGTGAAAAATAAAGTATATCCGGTTGTTTTTGTGTTTTCTTTTCATTCATAGTTATTTGAAATAAAGTTTATGGTTAAACTGTAAAATATCAAGCCTCAATTAACTTTCTTTGTCATAAGGGTGTGATAACAGCATCGTAGGAATGTGCTGTGCTAGTTCCAGAGCTTCCCATTCATATGACCTGATCAGATTCCAAGAACTTTTTGACTTTTCGCTTGAGTATCACATACTTTTCTCATTCTGCAAAACTGAAGCCCCACAGATTGATGTTGTGCTTACCCAAAGGTTTTACTGTTTACCTTGAGCAGTTGAACTGTAAATTATTCAAAAGCAAATGATTACCTCTGTGTTTGGTTGCCTCATTGTTGTGAACACAGAGTTGAAAGGCTGATGCCGTCAGTTATGTGATCTGAGATGTAAAGCGTCTACAAATATTTCTGAAGTATGACTGCAGGTGGGACCCCCTGCGACTCCACTGAATTTGAGGGAGAAATAAAAACCAAAAGTGAAGGCTGGTGAGTAAGCAGTGCTCAGTTGTGTTGGAGGGGAGGGGGCTGGGTCGGCTGAGGACTCATGCTAGAACGCATCCCTATTGGTGTTTTGACTTGTAAACTTTGGAGGAATTTGTGACTGTCAGTGCTGCCAAGGCTCACAAAAAAAAACAGCCTGGGCAGTGAAGCGAGTCTGTCCGACCCCTCTGTTCGCATGCTGACCTCCTCTGATGTCACTCATCACTGCCATTGTGCCTGAAAGGCCCCTGGGTTCACTGAACCGCAGACCTTATCTTCCTACCACTCTTTTGCTTCGTCATCGTTGTGAGCATCTTGCTTTCTATCCCAGGACTTCACATTGCCTGTACCTCCAACTAACACATCTGCTCTCGTATGAGACTAATCCCAAATACTGCCAATTGATTTCCAATGTGCCATTAGCACAGCGATTTGTACCCGGCTCATGCAATAATGGTCGGTGGTGTGTGGTACTTCATCAGAGGATTCGGCTCTCCTTAACTTCCTGGCAGCCTGGGGGATCTCGAGTTTGACTTCCCCATTGACCGGTCCTTTTTGTTAGCTTCTGCAAAATGAACCATGTTCCTTTTGATCTATTTCTAATTAGTGTGTGCTCTGTTCTTGCTGTAAACACATTTTCCTTTCATGACCTCCTCCCTGAAATGCGGTTGGAAACGAGCATGGATAAAACTCTTTGAGCGCGGTTGTGACCTAACGGCATCTTTAGAGTCTGGTCTGTGCAACGCGAAGCATTGTGTCAGACAAATCAACAATTTTTTAAATGACGTAATGCAAGCTGACATTTCCATTCATCAGAGGGACACTTTGTGACCACAGTCATTTTAGTTTTTATGAGAGAAGTACTTTGGGGTCACATCTTTGTAATCAATGCAGTTGAAAAAAACCTGACTTGAGATTTTTGAATTCCCGTCAATCACTCCCCGTTTCTCTCCGTTGCTCTGTTCCTGGAGAACATGTTGGATCGCATCAGTCTTGGCTGGTACAGTATATTCCCTGGAGGAATGCCCTGACATGTTATCAATTACCTCCAAGTCCTCTGACTGAAGTCTAAGCTGTGCCATTGCACACCCACAATCCACAATCCACTTTCAAAATAAGAATGACTGTATTTGCATTCATGTGACTTAGTCAGCATAAATTCATTATTCATTAAAACTGTGACCTCCACAAAGTCCTTGGTGGGGAAAAAAATGTTATTTCCAATTCAAAGATGTCACTAGACTCTAGTGACTAGATCTTGGTCTTGTGTGTCGGGATGAAACTGCTCAGGCACCTAGGAGTCCATTGTTGTTTTTCAGCTTCATTTGACACACACAGATAATTACTGGAGCAGGAGAAACCCCTCCTACCCCAGACGCTCACACACCAAGGAGCCAATACGATGGCCATCTCAGCCCAGCCCCTCACTGGCTCCCTAACGACGGGCCCTTAATGGAAGTGTTAATGCATGCAGTATTCTTTTGCTATCACTCAGCTGGAAAGAGTCCCCCCCCTCCCCCCGCAGAGCCCCGGCAAACGCTCCGATTCCGGCGTCTTCGTCACCATCCGGGCTGCTGTTTGCTTCCTGCCAACATACCTGCAGCTCCTTTAGAACTCGAGCAGGTTGTAACTTGCACCTTGAGTGACAACGGGGAGTGGGAGTGTAGGCGGAAGAGGAAATGGCCAGAGACGAGAGCGAGTGGGCAGGTAGAAGAGGATCCTCTGATGAGTGGATACACATGTGAACACTTAGCGGCTCCCTCTCTCTTCCTGTCTGTCTTCGACGCTGCGTGGGCAGTTAATGAGTCTGAAAGCTTCTCCTCGCCTCCTTGGCATCTGTCAGCTGAGAACTGGACGAAGCCTTTAGTGCAAGCCGTTGCAGTAAAGAAACTGTTGCTCATTGATAATTGGTACAATGTAGGGGGAAGCTTTTTTTTTTTTACCTTATAGTTTCATCCGTAGACTACCCTTTGGGTCCAGTTGCCTTGTACTGAACTGCACATTGGATACACAAGAAGATTATGCTGTTTAAGGTATGATTGCTTTTCTTTTCTCTTAACTGGACACAACCTTCCAACTGAACATTTTCTGCCTTTTACCTGTACAGTCCAAAACAGAAATCCAACATAAGCTTTTTTTCATACTGCGAGGCTGTTGTGCTGCATTGTATTGTTGTGCAGGTGTTGTTTAGACTGCCTCTGTACCTGCCTTCACACACACACAGCGCATTGTTACTTTACAAGGCTTTCAGCTCTGACAGGCAGACGGGAGTGGTCGAGCCAAACCATTCTTCTGCGATAGCATCAACAGATCTGAGCTTGCCCGCTATGTTATCCTTACTTGTCATAAAGCCTAATGGTGTGCAGCCATAAAATGGGGAGTAGTTAAGTTTTGGGTTGAGATGAAACAGAGTTTGTATGACCTTGGTACGGTCGCACCCCCCTCCCCTTAAACAGATTCTTGGAACAGTAGTCAGGTCTCCCCCACTCCCTCTGAATGCCTGATGAACTGGTGTAAGGGCTGCTTTGGATTTTTCCACTATTAAGCCTGAGCTTGGCAGTTCTCCCTAATTTATAAAAAGGAAATTACAACACAGCCCACAGTTGCATTCAGAACAAATGCTCAGCTGCTGAATTGATCGTGACCAATTTCACAAGTGCTATGTTTTTAGCCATGGGACAGCAAGGTGTAAAAAAAAAAAAAAACAAACTTGGGGAATTTAAATTTATGGCATTTGTGATTTTGAAATCATCATGACAATGTATATTCGAGGCTTCAGCAATGATGGTGACATTTACCTTTTAATCATCTAGGATTGCCCCCTGAATGACTTACAATAGCTGCTTTCAGACATTTTCCTGAAATGTTCCAGAAGGGCTGTTTGTGAGAACGCAAATGTTGTTTTGCTAATCTTCTGGAACTTTTCCTACCAGCCCCCGAGGGAGATTTGTCTGTCAAATGTCCCATGTGAACCCATGTGAGACTACAGCAGGGGAAATCTCCCCACGGCCAGCGAGTGGGCGTGTTGATGACGTTGATGTAAACAACAACTCTGCTTTTCACAGTGGAATTGTCATCACGTCCTGCCTCCTGCATGCTCCGCACAGGCGCCACAGAATGTTACAGAAATGTTCCTGCAGTTGTGAAGGCGCCTGACTCGGACAATCTCCTGCTGTATTCGTCATACTCACTCAATGTTCGCACAGAATTCTTTCTGACATTTTCGGGAGTTCGTGTCTGAAATTGGATGCCGAGTACATTGAGAAAACCCAGTTGAAAAACACAACTCGGAAACCTGAACTGATGTCTGTATCCACCCCGTTCAGTTCATCTTGTAACAATGTTTTATTTGGATACAGACGGCAAACAGTGATCCAGTTATCATGGGTAAAAAAACTCTCCACCGCACATACACAGATGGTTGAACAGCTTGCTTTGACTTTCCCCTGTGACACCTTCTTTGTAGGCGTTGGAGAACAAGGTCCCTATTCGCCCCAGATTCATCTTTCATAGATTGGGTCAGTAAATATCATATCACATATCCTCCAGAAATCATTATTCCATCTACTTCCTCTCGGGGTATGGTGTCCATTCTGTACTCCAGGTGGTGGCCATCTCCCCTGGCACCAAGCTCCAGCATGGGAGGTCCTCCCAGGAGAGCCAGGGATAGCTGAAGGACTGAATATTTTAGTGCAGCCCCCTCCATCTTCATAAGGAAGTGCCATGCATTATTTATGTAGTAGAGCTGGTCAAGGTAGTTCACTTGTTACTTATGGAGTTGTAATGTCTCTTCACTGTGTTTTCAATCCTGGCATTTGTGTTTAGTATTTTTTATTAAAACTCAGACTTTGACAGTTACAGTACACTCTGAGGAAACGTTGAAGTCTCCTGAAAAGAAATTGAGAACGATGTGAGAAAAACAGCCATTAGGAGTGTATTGACTGTCTCTGGGTGTCTTCCTGATCCATTGACTGCACCCAGCAGGTTGATGAGCGGAGGAGCTGTTTGGCTTCTAGGTTGGAGCCGAGGTCATTGTCCAGGCTTTCATGTCCTCAATAGCTGCAGGCTCCCTGCTGAACCTACTTGATATTCAGTTCTTTCACTGACTTCATCCTATTGAAACTAACAAGCCTCAGCTAGATAGCACAAGTCCAGCAACTGGGATGGACAATAATGGAAGCCTCAGATACCTTAGATGCAGTATTACAATGTTTTGCACCAGATTTACCACAACGTTAACAGGCTGATGCAAAATGCTGACATGATGATCTTTTTAGGGCCACGTGTAATTCATTTTCAACATGGCTCTTTGTCAGGACTTGCTGAAGAATTAGCTGTGGGTGGTGCAGCTATACACACCACAGCCCACATTCATATTCAAGGTAAATGCCAGAAATAACACAGCTCACTGAGGAAATAAAGCCAAAATTCATTTATGTGTGAATTATTGACTTGCCCTCGATACAGTCCCAAAATAAACAACGGGGGAATGGAATATGTTTAAATCTGGTATATGGAATCACTGTTTTTTTCATGTGGTCGCATTATACAGCAAACGTTTACAGTTGTTATTGGTTTGTCCTGTACCCTTCCATGAAATGTTGTTTCTTCCACATGGGGGAGTTTAGAAGTTTCCATATTGCATCTGACTGGGTTTCTGCAGCCCTCGAAACATCTTTAAAAGCATTGGACTCAGTTTTGTGAAACGAGGGCATTAAAAGGTCCGGTTCTGATATGAAATAGATAAGCTGCTCCAGAGATTAGGGGCAGCTACTGCGAAGGCTAGGTCATCTCTTTTTTTTAGCCTTGGTCTCGGGACGTCCAGAAGCATTGCGTTGGTCGACCTCAGTGCCCTGGATGGAGTATAGAGGTGCCATAGTTCAACTAAATAAAATCGGTGCCAGTCATTTTAAAAATCTGAAAATCGACCCTGGATTTGACAGGAAGCCAGTGAAGGGAGGCCAGTGCTGGTGTAATGTGATCACGCTTTCCTTTTTAATTGAATGCTTCCATATCTGCTGCTTATCCTATTATCAGGGATTATTATTTACCTCCGATGGCAAGCAATACAAATGTGATTGGCCGTATCGTCCCGGCTTGTTTTCAACCTTACCGTAATATTTTTTCCCTTTAATGGTGAAAACACAACAGAGAGTTGACCAATTGAAATCGGTGAGGTCATGAGGTCTGATTGAGGAGAGTCCAGTGTTGTTTTTTTTTTAATTAAAATTTTGATTCATTTCACCCCCACCACACTGTAGCTGCTCTGTGTTCCTGCGTGCGTGTTCCTGCGCGCGCGCGCACGTACGTTTATGCGCGCGCACTCGTGCTGGGAGGGAGCGCTGAGCGCACCACTGGCCACCTTGCTCGCTCCACATCCGGACACCGTGACATCATCGCCTCTCGGGTTTCACGGTAGTCTCCACTCCAGGCGCACGCGGCGCAGCGGCAGTCGGCGCGAGTGTCTCTGCTGCGCAGCGACCGAGCGCGCACTGTCCTCACCCACCGAAGTCAACCACAAACTCTCGGCGTCGTCGCGTCACAACGGTTTGTTTTTTCTTCTTCTTCTCCTTCTTCTTGCTCCTCGCTCCGTTTGAATCCACCGTTCCAACTGGCGGGGACGCTTATGGAAGCTTTTCACGGTGAGTAGGAGAGAACAAACCCCTGCAGTGCTGTTAACGTGCGCGACGCGGCGCGGCGCGGAGCCGCCGACGCGAGGGTCCAGCGGTTTGTTTCGGCCGTTTCGTCGTGCGCACGGTGCTGCTGGCGGATGCTAACAGACGACCGATCGGTGTGCGCGCGCGTGTGCGTGTGCGCGCGCGCCTCACAAGCAGCGTTTGTGTTCCCCACATGGCTTCACGCAGGCTACGTCGGTTCGCACCGGACACCGTCCCATCACCGTACTCCTAGTTCGTCGTGCTGTTCACAACACCTCTGTTGACGTACAGAGGATTCACCACGCTTGGACTTGCAATGACAAAATAGGAAAGTGCAATTCAAACGTGTGTGTGTGTGTGTGTGTGTGTGTGTGTGTGTTACTCTTGGTCGTGTTGGTCAGTTCAGTTGGGCCATAATTAAACTGATTCTGATTCTGATTGTAGCCCGGGCCACTGTCCCTCCCCTCCAGTGACCCAGACTGCATCCCCTCTCTCATAACCCACGGATCACATCCACAAGATCTCCTGAGCAGCGTGTGTTTTTATCCTCCTCGCTTTTTTGATCATGCGGTCAATGCGGGACTTCCTGGGAACACGTAGGGAGCAGCTGAACCTGTTCCTCGTAATCTTGATGGACGTTCTGTGGAGCATGGTGGTAGCCCTCTTTATTTGCCCAAACTCTCGTGTGTGGCCTCGGACCACGCGCAGAGGAAAATTGTTGATTGCACATTCTTTTGGCATGTCTAACCCTTATCACGCATCATACGCATATGTAGTCTATAGAAGTTTATAGATTAGTACACTTGTCTAACCCACGGGGACAGGAGGAGACGCTCTGCTGTCACTTGTGCTCGTTCAGCCCATGAGCTCATTCACTGACTATTGTCCTCAGTGTTTTCCTACAGAGCTGGAAACATTGATGTCTCAGCAATGTTTCCTACAGACAGAATTTATTTGTGGTGTCCCGTCTGGAGGGGGGTGGGGCACGCTGTTATCCAACACCAGAGTCAACTGCAAAACACCATTGCGTTCACCAGCTAACATCTGTCTAAGGACGCCACTTTCACCATCGGTTCATATACTCTTAAAAAGTGATTTCTCGCAGACTTTTGGACAGTTTGTTTAAAAGGTCGCCTAAGAGCAGGTCGGCAGTAATGGAGACGAACCGATGCTTTGTTGTTGACTGCTGGTCCAGTCCCAGCTCTCACTGTGCAGGAGACATCAGTGGGAGAGGAGGGCGGGGCCGCCTTTGGATTTTTTCAGACTCAGAGTCATGAGGGATAAACCAGCAAAATGGGACGTGTCCTCCACATGTTCAGCCCATGAATGTGTTAACATACACAGGCCTACCATCCTTTTTACTTGGCTATGGAGAGGAAATGGTTGTAGTAAGTGGTCCTCCAGTAGGGGCTTTCTGAACTGTTTCACAGTCGAGAGAGATATTTTTATTTTGCACAAAATAAGCAGGCAGCATTTTGTGAAAAAAAAAATATAGTAGGTACATGACACAAGCTCATGTGTCTGTTGCATTTTTGAAATAATGCTTCTCGGTTTAATTTGCCTCTTTACTCTAGTATGTGGTGAAAAGGGGAATTAGCACCTGAAAGCAAGTGGTACTTCCCCCTTCGTACAACAGATTTAGTCTTTAATCGTTCAGAGAGCCAAAGGCAATGTTTTTAATGGTCAGTTTGCATCACCCAGCCTCTTATCCATCTATTTAAACAAAAAAGAAAAGTAGGTGACCTCGATTAAACGACTCTGAGGACTATTTTGGTTGCCTCTCTTCTACTTCTTATCCTGCAGTGGCTCCACGTAGCTTTAAAGTGTGGATGCGATGCCTACCTCACTCCAAGGAAGTGAAGACATAAATATCAAACGGCGCCTGATGCAGCACTTCAGCAGAGTGATCTGGGTGGGGGGGTTGTGTGTTTTTTTTTCCACGCCCTACCGTGAAAGCCATACTGAATGCCGGCCTGCTGCCATCTTTAATGTTGCCTGAAATTGAACAGTGAATAGTTAACAAGGGGGAGTTTTATTGACTCTGCGAGTGAAGAGAGAAACTGTGTGACTACTGCAGTTTCAGAAAGGTTTTTTACCCCATAAATACATATTTAATGAATCTTCTGCCTGATGAGGAACACTTAAAGTTTGGTTTTGCATGACCACAGTGCACTGCAGCTGCTCCCGGAGTTTTCCCCGCAATATCTCCCCCTTTTTCAATTTTTCCATAAGAAGACAGC
This sequence comes from Scophthalmus maximus, assembly GCF_022379125.1. Lineage (NCBI taxonomy): Eukaryota > Metazoa > Chordata > Actinopteri > Pleuronectiformes > Scophthalmidae > Scophthalmus > Scophthalmus maximus. The sequence goes on along the minus strand of NC_061521.1, from coordinate 11,707,404 downwards.
TTGTTTCCATGGCTTTGAAATCTCCTTGAATAGCCCTTTCGGCTGCGTCACCTTGACACACATTGCACAGAGTCACATCTGCTTCGAGGGAGCTGCTAATTGAATTGTTTGTGAGAAGGAGAAAAAAAAAATCTGATTTGTTGCCTGAATGAGCAGCTGCGTTCTGTGGTTAAGTGAAGAAAAAAAGGGGTCTTGGGTGAAAGTCAAAGCTTAACGGGCGTGTAGCTGAAACTTATCGACTGTGTTCTGCTCAATATTGTGCTGTGGTATCCTCAAAGATACGCTCCCCGATTAGTCCAGGATATTACAGTGGTCCAGCCATTGGCACTTTGTGACAGCACATTGCCTCATGTTTTTCTGCGCTGCTTTTCGCTCGGCCTCTCGGTGACTGCAAAGCCCCTGTTTTGTCTTTTTTTTTTTTTGTCGTTCTCCCGCTGCCCCCCGCATGCCCTCTCGCAAACTGCCTATTCTGCTTATTCAGCTCGGCTTTTGTGGGGAGGTCTATTCATACCTCCATGTCCATGTGGAATTGAGGAGTCCCACTGCAGCCCAACTCTCCTCCACGCTAGTTAAGAGAGTACTTACCTGATAAAACGCTAATCAGTTCTCCGGCTGGCCTCGTCTCGTCTCGTGTCGTGTCCAAGTTCCTTCCCTGCGTAATAGGATTAGATTTATGAGCATTAACAAGAGAATTAATTGTTGCTGAAAGGCTGTGTTTAGTGATTTGCGGTCGGATTTGTTCAATGCACCAAGGCGTTTTTCCTGCCGGACTCGCTTAGATTCAGCCTGTAGGTTTTCATATATGAGATAATCTACAAGGTGTGCATCTTCATTTAAATTTGAGTCTTAGTCTGCTACATGTAGACGTATGATCTCATGAGGGGGATCTGAATGCCACCTAATTGTCACATTAAATGTGTAAATATGTGCCATGAATAAGGGAGCTTGTGCTTGAAATGTGAAGCAGAGAGTCTGGATGGTATGATTTCACAAGTGCAGCACTGCCAGTGTGAGGGTGTGATCCTACTGGACAATGCACGCTAACACGTTCTCACTTACGCTGCTGCTGCGAGGAGCTCTGAGTACAGCATCCACTGTGTGATTATCATATCCTCAGGAGAGGAGGCCGGATCGCCCGATTGATCTGACCTGCTCCGTTCCCTTCTAGACAACGGGACGTACAGCCAGTAGAGGCCTCGAGGAAGCTTAAAGGGTCAACAACCATTGATATAAATTAGCTGTTTTCAGACGGTATGTTTTTATAGGACAACGAGGACAGAGAAGCATGGGTTTCTTTACTTAATGCTACAGCTAAAAGCAGTCGTAAAAAGCAAGGCCTTAAATCTCGTAGCAGCATAATAAGATCATGTGATACAAGACATGCCGCATTTTAATGGAATTTTTTTTAACAACAACAATAAATGAAGTGGTAGGGAAAGAAAATAACCCCATGATTAAAAGAGAACAACTAGTTAGTTTTTTTCTATGCTGTACACCATATTCTTTTTTCTTTTTTAATATTAAAACCACATAAACTGATCCTTGTTCAATTTGAATCTTAAACCATATAATATTTCGGTTACATATTTATTATTAATTGGTGAAATTTAGTGTCACATCCATCAACATCTCTCCACTCTCATCTCACTCACAGTACGGAGCAGGTAACTCCTCTCTTCCATCTGCAGTTTGGGTCTGTTTAGAATTGAGTGTCAAAGTCACAGAATTGGCTTTTTGGAATAAATTCCCCATATCCAAATCACGTACGGCAGTTTAAACTCTTCACGGTGAGTCGCAGAGAAATTAGTTCCAGTGGTTCATCTCAACGCCACATGAGGAAAATACCCCTTCAGTTTTCAGTCACTCCAGAGAGAAGTTTGACAAAACATGTGGCCACAAACAGTGTTTTTTATTTTCATTCCATCTTCCAATTGGTCTATGGAGAGTAAGGATGTAATGATGTTAGTTATGGCCATAATTTCTCTTGGTGGTTGACAAACATTCATTGTGTTGCTATTATTTTTTCCTTGTTCCTTCTTACTCCACTGTACTTTTGGAGGTTGAGGGAGAGATGGTCCTCAACAGTCTAAACCTTTGTTTCCAATGAACGTCAGACCTGGATAAACATGAAAGAAAATTTCTCAGGAAAAATTACCCAAAAGGAAATGGCTGTTTTTGGATTCACTGATGACGTGTGCGAAGTGGAATGCTTCACCAAATGTTGGCATCCACCTCGCCTCCTAAAAAACATATTAAGATCTGGATTTCAAATTTGGTTTAATTTTTAAGTGAAATTACTACACGGAGGAGTCTCCTGTAGGGCCCCCAAACCTTGGTGTTAAAATGAAATGACATGTTTCAAAACTCATGAAGACACCCCCCCCCCCCCTCTCTAACGTAAAGACTCTTTTTGTAGCCTCTCAGTTGTTTGTGGTTATACTTTATCTGAAGGGGAGTAAAAGGATCAAAGACCCACCCAGAACAGTAAAACCTAAGCATGTGGAGTGTTGACCCCCAGACCATAAGCTCTTCATTACTGCAGCTCACTGCTAATTACTGAGGACAGGATAGTCCAGAGCCCAGAAACCCCACTGCAGGCTGGTCAGCGCTCAGTGCCACTCCTTGTTCCCCACCTCGACGCATCCAAGGTCAAGAGGCATCGAACCTCCCGGCAGCCTTCATCCAGACCCACCCCATAAACTAACACCTCCCTCTGGAGAACAAAAAAGGAAATCCTGAGTCGAAGTGAAGAGCGAGGGGCACAGTGTTTTGAGGCCAAAATGATATTGTATGCTCCCTTTACTGTATAGCCCCATGATTTTACTCTAACTTAATCTTGATTGATGTTACCACAGACCACATCCCTCAGAGCATGCGTGACCATTTTAAAAGGGCCTTTCGATCTAAAATTAGTTGGCAGAGGTATTTTGAAAACACATTTGCTCAAAGGGAGATTTACTTTTGAGCTGGTAGCTGTGCAGCGGGATTTCGACGCCATCATTTCTGCTGTCTTCAACTAATATTGCATTGTTATCGTGAAATGTTTTCAATGGACACGACAAAATAAACCCACGTTTTATTCAATAACTGTTTTGCAATATGGCATTTGAATAGAATAACATAATAGCTTTAAGAGTCTTTAAAAGAAGACAATAGGTGATTGTTGTGGGCTACTATTGCAAGTTGTCCAAAAGGGGATTTTTCCACTAAACAGGAAAATGTGTTTTTTCCTAAATCATCCCGCCTACTCTGGCCTACGCATAACCACCACAGCCTTCATGTCACCTCACAGCCGCATGTTTTCTGCTGAGGTTTAAGAACTCGCTGTCCTCCCGTATCACATGGATCATGTTGAGAATGTTTAGGACCTTCTCAAATAACTTCCGTCCATTTAGGCACAGGGAATCTTTGATGTCACACAACCTCCTTGTTAAAAACACAGACCTCGGACACGTGTCAGTCAGCACGCGTGTGAAAACCTTCCTACCGTCAGGAGGGCCTCAAACTGGAACTTAAACAGAATCGTATACATTCCTTGAAGTTGATAGTTTAACTAATAGCTTTGGACATTTATACCAGTCAATAATATGATGTATTGATTCATATCCTTTCTCATCAACAGTGCTGACAGATACATTTGGATATGTCAATCAGTTGATCACTTGATTGAATTGAGGCATTGAATTTGATCTCCAATCAATTTGATGTGATATTTCAAATAGCCACATTAGCAGACATATTTGACTTTTATCTATCTGGATGAGAAGCTGATGATCATGAGACTTTTCTTTATATCAGCGGTGTTGTGTTTTAGGGCCAATGCCAAGTTCCAGTATCAAGATCCTGTGGCTGATATTTTATCAAACACCTGTCAAACATTACTTGCATGACCAAAACAAACAATGAACTTGGAGATCATATTGGAGCCTTGATTCAATGTAGACTGAGTAGAGGCCATGGCTCTGTTGAATGTACACCCGTTCGGTCTTCCTATTTCTGAGAAAAATCCCTTGGTTTCTTTTTGCTGCCTCTTTTTGTATTACTTTGGCTGTTTTTCCTCTGCCATTTTTATTGGACAATTAGTGTCTTGTGTGAACTTGTGTGTTGAGGCATACATAAACGTACAGATACCCTGTTGCCCTGTTGAAAGGTTGCATACCTGTCACACATGGTATACAACAGCGTAAGCACATGACGTTCTTACAGATCTTTATGAACATGTTTACAGTCATTCAAAAGGAGATGATATATCTCCCTAGCGGATAGACAGGACGGGTTTTTAATTAAATCATTACTTAAAAACAAAAAAAAAGGACATGGCATACATTGCCAGTTAGTAGGTTGGCAAAATGCGCCCATTTATTAGAACCTATTTTTTCCTTTTAGCCAAGGTTGTATTACCACATGCAAGCAACCTTGTGGTACACAACACGTATTAAATCATTATTTGCAAGGAAATCGTTTCTGAACTGGTTCTCCTTTCTTACCTCTCCTAAATCTGTAGCCGCCGATGTGCAGAGTGAGTGGTGTAAGGCATGTGCGATGGGATACCAGAGGAAAATGGTGCCGTTGGTCTGCCCCAATACCGCAGCGAGTGCTCTGCTGCCAGCATTGCCTCCAGTAATTATAGACCAGAGCTGCGGAGACGGTTGCTCTCCGGGCTAAACTGAAACTAAACCCCCTATTTCATACTTGGTATTTGCTCTTTTCCGTACACGAGTACCCCATGTTTAAAAACTGTTATTTTTGGGCTGCAGCTTGCCTCTCTTCTGTTTATAGTTCAGCCTGACTGAGTTGGAATACAGAATGACTGTCCAGCATGTGAAGGCAGTAGTAGTTTCGGAGCCTGTTGTTGACACTGTAGCTCTTCCTTTTACTCATATTGTCCAATGTTGTGTTTAATCTCTGCAGCTGTCAATATACTTAATTCATATATTTACAATAACATATTCTTTACAGCTACTGGACTTCCCATCACTGTAACTCACTTAGTATAATAAACTAACCATCGATCTTCCATGTCTAAATTATAGGTTATAACAAAGTAATTTGATGACCTGGATCATCTCAAATTAATGAGTCAAGTCACTATTCCAATGACGCTGATAGGGCAAAAACATTGATTTTGGATTTACTGTTAACAGTAAAGAACAGTGAAGCTTATAATTATTTCTGCAAATTGTACCGAGCCGTCTGACCCCAGGGCCTTCACATCTCACACAACACTGACCACTACTGGAAAGCTGCTCCGGTTGTAAACAACCCAGTCGATAGGTTCCTCGTCCCCGAAGACTGTGTGGTTTCTGACCTCGCTTTGTAATCATGGTGGGGGGGATCAGTGGCTTGTTGCAATTGGACGATAGGATGATACGATGGGTGGGTGCCATCTTCTTCGTAAAATGGCATGACGTACTCCTGGAGCCTGTCGATTTTTGTCCTGATTTGTTAGCGATGAAGTTTGGAAGCAAAATTTGAAAAATTAAGCGGAATTTTGCTTTTGCTGTACATTATGCATCTTTCTGTTTTACTTGTGAGCCTTTAAAGTCATACTCTTCTACTTTTCTAAAGTGCTATCTTTGTTTTTGCCTGGATTTTGGTATCGCTTATTGAATGCTTATTCTCAGGTTTTGCAAATGAAGAGTTTCTCTCAACCCTTTGAAAATTTTCCAGACCACTTTTTAATCATAGATCAAGTTTAACTGATGGGCTTGTGTTTATTGACATGTGTGTGCTTTCTAACATTGATCACTCATTTATTTTATCTCTTTTTTTCCCCTCCCACCCAATTCTCAATAGTCATAATGAGCGGAAGGTGAGCTGCAAGCATCCTGTCTCCGGCTTGCCCTCACAAGACAACTGCATCTTTGTCGTCAACGAACAGTAAGTCTCTTGTTTCTGTTTTAGAATGCCACTGAGTAGCATTTTTGAATGTTAACGTATGCTGCTGGATATCCTGATGTGTAGGCGACATTGCTCAAGTCTTCACCTTGCCAACCTCTGTTTGCAGATCTGCCCTTTCAGGTCAAAGTCTTCTCTATTCAGTTCTTCCACAGTTATCTATCTTTATAACAAAATACGTGGTGTATAGACGCCCCCTTATGTGTTCATATTATTCAGCTTTTATTGCATATTTGGGCTTCTGTTTTCTACCAGTTCCAAGGCAGTGTTAATAATCTTGATGCTTAAGACTGACAGTAAAAGCCTTTGTATCACGCATACATCATCTAGTGGGAATGCGATGATTCACACTTCCCCTGTTGTGACCTGGTCAAGAGTTCATGGCCTTTTCATTTGTCATCAGTCAATGTCCAACAGTGTCATGTCCATGTGATCATCTACACTGCTCTCAGCACCACAGTCATCACATGTCTGCTCACATGACAGGGCTGTAGGCCAAGCATCTTGAACTTCCACTTCAAGGGGAACAATCCAAACTAAACTAGAAACTAAACTTGGTCAGTATTTGTTTGCCTCAGTGATGATCAGTAGCCTATTCCCATTTTCAGGTTGACTCACCTTAAACTCGTAACCTTACTGATGTGCTGCTCATAGTGAGGTGATGACAAAGGCGGGTACTCTGTCCAGATGCCTGCAGTAAAAAAGATGGTCGACTCGAAACTGTAACTTTGTCCACCTTTGCAGATTAAAACGCAAATTTACTGTTGTGTCCCGATCTGTAAACATACTAAATATACACGCACTAGACTATTTGCATCATAGTCCACACTATGACATTAGCCTCAACTCCTATCTTCCACCCTCTCCTCTGCTTAATGTTTTGCAACACGCAGTTGTTCATGTCCCTCATATTTCCCATAATGTTATATTGATGCACTGAATTGATGTCATCACAACTGGTGTCAATTGTGCAACTGAGCAATGAATGCTAATTGAAATATGTTCTGCTTCAGGACGTGAAATTTCACTCCCATGTGGGAAAATGTTGCCAGAGTCCAATAAATTATGGAGGATGAATTCCCTAATGGCCCATCATGGGCACGGTTCCATCTTTTTTCAATATGCGACTTTACTAAAATATATGGGTTTTCTTTTGTCCCGCGGATTCTCATTCTCATTTTGTTCAGCAGACATTGAATAAGAGCTTGTTGTGCCAGAACTGTCACACTGCATGCTCTTGACACATTCCTCTGCTGACTGTGTTACTCTCACATCTCTGCTGTTTTTCACTCGGAGCCGAGCAACGTGCCAGTGAAGATGATGCGATCTAATTTAGAGATTGGCGTTTTGTCATTGTGATAATCTGCGAAATGAATCTTTAGCAGATGTACAAGCGGTTAAACTTTGTAAATGCAACAGCAAAGAGGTCCATCTAAAACCTGACTCATTGTTGTTAAGTTTATCACAGTGCAGGTCATCCAACAGTAAGCTGTGTTTCAGCAAAAGTAAAAGAGGAAAATCTCAGAGTAATAAAAGGCAAAGAGGGATTTAAGATGCCACAGGGATTAAGAAAGCAGCCTTAAAACCACGGCCTAATCTGCTCTGCACTTTAAGTAATTCCAAAATACAAAAAGTATACAATCTAGTAAGAACATCTTCTCAGCCCACCTCAATACATATAAATACTTTAAAACAAACAAAAATACAGCCAAAATGGAAAGTGTGTAATTAAAATAGAGTTAACCTGGATTAAGAGTTTAGAGTTTCTATTCTGAGACGGCAGTTGTATCCCAGTCTAGATAAAAAGGTCTGCCTTGATGTGCAGAGCCTATGTACGCATTCCTTGATGAATAATGTCATTTTGAGAGGATGGGGCAGTCTCTCGTGAAGAAGTAACGTACTGTATAACTGCCTCTAAAAGAAAGTCAGATACTGTGGTCACTGTTGTGGCACAGTGTCTTGGATAGTTGACCTTGATCAGGACAGACACTCAATTTTCTGATCAGTAAAATTTATGTTACACTATGAAATACAACTGTTATGCAAATAAACCACAGCTCCTTTGACCTGGAACACATCCAGTACAGGTGAACCAGTGACGGATGGTTGACCTCCTCACAGTTATTGTAGCCTCCATTTTTAAAGTTCAGTGCTGTTATGTGTCGAATGTGCCCACAGTTGGGCACATATGACAGGAACACACATACTGAGGGAACCAGACCATGATGTTATTGAGGGGCCAGTTAAAGCTATTACCTCTTCATTAGCCTCTCCTAATCCCCTTTAATGTTGTTAGAGCTAAAACAAAGGCTATATCACACAGACGGCTGTCACTCACACTTCCCCTCTCAGCGATGCTGTGATGTGCACGTAGCTGCTAAAGTCATGAGCTTTGACACGTGACTTCACCCGCCTCGGTGAATGTCGGCGTCAGCACTGTGCCGTCACTACTGTACATGTATGAGCGTGTTTTTAGTGGTGCACATGATCATTTGCAGGGCTGAGGGCGAAATAGTTGCTACAACTTGCTTGTAAAAAAATATGTACCAGGAGCCAATCAGTGCTGGCCACTATAAGTTTTGTTTGAATGGGTCTGTCAGGCCGTCTTTGTGAACTACTTATACTATACAGTTCAATTTTTTTTTGCACCCCTTGCTTTGAGGGAACCACTCCGCAATATACTAAAATTATAAACAGTGAGACAATTAAACATAAAATTGAAACCCCTAAATGAAGTCTTACAGAAAATCATGATTACACTTGGGATTACTCACATACAAGTAATTTTGTACTTACACACTCACAGCTGGTCTTCAAAACCCTCATTTGTCAAAAGATTTCAACCTTTATTCTCAACAAAACTGTCTCTCCTCTGTTCTTTTAGTGTGAAATGTGGAAAATTGTGTCTCCAAGCGTTTAGCAGGTAATACACTTTGAGGTGCATATGGATAACTGTGTGTTCCCCACTGTTCATTTTATTTTATTTAAAGCACTTGAACCCGTTTGTCTGTTAATAACCCTTGTTGTTGCACACTAACAACAGACTGTGGGTGGTTTGAATGGTTGTCTCTGGCAAGGTGCACTTACTTTACCTTATTTTGACCCTCCATTGGCCCACAGGACAATTACACGTCTGCATGATATGATTTCCTGAAGAATGATATTCAGTAATGTACAGTACTAAAGCTTTAGCATTAGCTCACCACGCCGTCTGATTTTCCATGATGATTTAGAGCCAAAAAGAGAATGAGTGATGTTTTACTCACTGTTCAACAACAAAGAAACATGAATGCAGTTATCTCTGCTGACTGCACAAAAAAATCTGGATCTGTACATTTGTGTATTTATTTCTCTGCTCTAAACTTGTGTGAAGCTGTGACAGTGTACGATGTGTACACCGATACTGTGATCTGTGCATGCTTGCCTTTTTCTTCTAGTCTTTGTTCATTTAAAAGATAACGGTCAGGTTCCAAAAAAGGGTTCCAAAGCACCTATTTCTTTAGAAAACGCTGTGTGGTCATTTTAAAATGCACCCTCAGCCACTCAGTTCAGTGTTTGCTTAGACCGGCAAAAAAAAACAAAAAAAAACACACACAGACACATACACACACAGACACACACACGCACACACACACACACACACACACACACACACACACACACACACACACACACACACACACACACACACACACACACAGTGCACTAGTACAGACACACAAAATCCACCCGGGACCAGACCCCGATGACGCTATCACACACGGGTCAGTCTTCCCATGTGGAATTGCTGAAAGGGCTTTTTCTTGTGGTTTAACCCACAAGATGAAATTAGATCCACACTGGTTGTTTACGTGCACATCTCAGACTTTAAATTCATTGTTTTATTTTTAACACAATACAACCAGAGCAAGAATGAGCTAAACTCCCTTTCTCTGCTTTGCAAGGAGATACAGTATAGTTAGGTTTTTACCTTTTGGTTTTTTCAGGTTTCAATTTGAGAATTTTTGACTTTGCTGTTGACATGGGGCTGTGGTAAATTACTGTTTGTACATTACAGTCATATTCGCTGTGCGCCACTGTTGTTGTGTTACAAGCGCCGTCCTCAATACAGGTTTCAATTAAATTGTTCAGGGGGAGGAAATGTAAGTAAACATCTGATGCTTTTGCAGTTTTTCAAATTTTGGTCTCCTTACATGTGTGCTTGCAAGAAATATCAACAAATAACACATTTTTTTTAATGTTTGCCTCCAACATTGTAATTTTGAACATTTTAAGAATATTTCTAAAACTATACAATACTAGTTTTAGTTTAGTTTTTCAAATATGCTATCAACTGTGAACATATATTTTTGCAGCGTCATTTCTCCTATTGCTCTCTATCTGCCTGTTACTCAGCAGCTCTTCCGCTAAGGCGGCTAGTTTGAAACACTCACTACTTTTTACTTTCACTGCACACAGATTGATTATTGGCCCAAACCTAATTATCAACAAAGCGCTCACAAACACACACACACATCTTGGAAATGGTGTGTTGGAGCAATATCTAAGTTAACCAACGTGAGTCAATTTTCTCCGCCCCGCCCGACCTTCGTGTTGATGGCAAGTTGACGCAACATTGATTAAGGTTCACTTAGGATTTCGTCTGTCACCGGAAGTGCTGAAAGTCTCTGGAGCTGGTGTTCTGGAGTGAGCTCATGAGATCCAGGAGACAGGAAATCTTAGTGGCTTCTCATCACTCTGTACAATAAGCTATTTTAGAGCAATGATTTTGAAATTGAGTGCACTTCAATAGAGAATTGGTATCCCATTTGTCCACCCTGACTTTTTGTTGATGATGTGCCCATGAATGTGTCACCTCTACACAAACCCCCCTTTTTATATTGAGTCATTTAAGAGAGCCATTGAACTCTTATGAAATTCTCCTTTTAACCGAGGAAAGTCAATATTTTGATGTTTTTATTGCGACTGAGCCTTAACCTGTAACAAACTACTACCGTTGCTTCTACATACATGTAAAACCAAAATGGGCTGTCGTTGTTTGTCTCGTCATTTTTCTGAAGGGTCTGCAGGTCGTATCAGTCCTGTCGCCATGCTGCACGAAAAGAACACCCTGCGTGTTGCCTGATCCCTTGTGATCCCTTTGTGTTTGTTCACCTTGAGTATGAAAGCATGGAGTTTTATTTAATTTATGAGTGTCAACAGTCTTGTCCTTGTGTCTGACAGATGGATAGTCTGAAAGACTGACCCAAGTGGGATAGATAGATGGAAATGGCACCAATTATTAATGTTATATTGTACCATATAGTCTGAAGTCTATGAATTTGGGATATTGATCAACGTAGCCGGATAGATGGGAGAGTTTGCAGTGTAGAGTTTACAGTTTCTATCCTTGTTCAGTGACCTGAAACCAGTATATCTGAGGGATCACAACTTTTTTTCACCACTGCAGTATTTCTGCTCTACTCTGGTTTTCCTGTCTTGTTCCCTCTAGACCACAGTGTTGTTCCTTTCCTGAAGAATGTAGGACGTTTCCATGGGCCAGAAACAACAAGGTGTTCTATACTATGTCAAATGTTTTGAACTTACTACGCGTTCAACATTTGCTTTATAAAACTTTATAGACGCCTGGCCCGATTCTCTTCTCAAATGCTGCATTCCAATTTGTCAGACAGACTCTGCCGTCCATTTAAAGCTGTTAGAGAAATGGAAACGTATCGACAGTGACATGGTGGGAGTAATTGGCTTGATTCATAGGCCCAAGTTGAGATCTCATTATAACAGGTTGAACTTCAGAGGAACGACAGGGGAACAGGGAATAAAGGCTGCTTCCTCCCATTCCTCTTGTTTTATCGAGGTCATTGAACATAAATCTGCTGTCTATATCTTTAATGACTTTCCTATCTGCTCTTTTTTTTTTATAGATCTGCCTCCAAAGTGCCAGCGAATGAGAAGAAGGAACGAGCGCCAAACATCATGAGTGAGGCCTCCAATTACACAGGCGGTTCGGACTACGCCGCAAACCCCAGTAGCCCAGCAGGAAGAGTGCGTGACATATGATTATCGTGGGATTATCAAATGTGACTGTTAAATTAGGAATATAATGGGAGCCCAACTTGGATTATATTTTAATGCCTTTTAAAAGTTTGATAACAGTGTAGAAAAATGTGTTTTATTGTGGATTGAGCTCACTCTGCTGTTTAATCATTCATATTGCCTTTCCAGCCCTCAAGGCCTTCGAAAAAAATTCACAATTTTGGGAAGAGATCCAACTCTATCAGGAGGAATCCCAGTGCGCCAGTAATGAAGAGAAACTGGCTTTATAAACAGGTGAGCAAGACCGTATAACTTCAAAAAAAACTTAAAATGCCGTCCAATAAAGAATATAATGAGCCGGTGAAAAGCAGAGTCGGTAAATAAGTTGGACTAAACCTTGTGGTGGCCCGGCTCTGTTTGCCATGAAATCTGGCTCAAGACTTAGGATACTATATTTGTGTTTATTGCTAAATAGCACATGTTAGCTTGCTGAAACACAAAACGTAGATGGTAAACATTATACCCAGACATCTGCATGCTAGCACCAGGGCTATCACTTTTTCCAAAAATCAAGTTCGAACAAATTTGACATGACGCGCAAGATACACGTTCGAATTAATAAGAGCATTTAGTGTCGTGTTGCCCGCTCAGGATGGCTTTGCTTGCCAGTGTCTTCCAATTGCTAAAAAAAAATCAACGTGCATGCAGTAGGTCAAGCTGATAGTGAGCGCCCTCAGCTGGATCAGGAGGGAAACTACCTCAGATGGTTCTGATGCGCTTCTCAACTGCATATTTTGAACAGAAGGTCGTCTTGTGAATGCAGCTTTTTTTATACATATATATATATATATATATATATATATATATATAAATATATATATAAATATACAATATTCCTTCTTTTTACACATGGAACAAGTTTTATGTTCTCCTCCCCTGTAACATTTTCCGCAGCAGTCTTCAGATGGAAGTTTCTTTGTGATGTCTTCCAGGATCTGAACATTTCTTTGTCCGACGGTTCTGCTCAGCCAGTCAACCAGCACAGGCAATGTTTAAATACCAATCCCTCGTCGCAGCTCCCTGGTTACTTACAGCAGGGTGAAAGGGGGGGGGGGGGGTACTCGAGGCGGCTCTTGGTCAGACAGGACTCTGCAGTGCTTCCTAAGTGGCAGGCTCATTTCGTTTTTGATTGCAGCCTCCCGGCACAGTTTTGTGAACACACGACGGCCTCCTTTGGTGCAGCTGCCAGCTGCCATTCCTTTGGGCACCTCAATCGGGGTGACGTAGATCAAGCTAAAGACTCACAAATCTGCTACCCTGAATAAAAGCTGGATTTGCACTTTTATTTCCCTGCCTTATTGGAACCTGGAAGCTGTTGAAGTCCTTGGTTGAGGGAAAGCTACAGCCCTTCAGTTGATCCATTGGGAGAACAAAATGCCACAGTGATTGATTTGATTGGGGAATAAAGCCTTGTGTTTTTTTCCTCCTGCCTGAACTGAGAAATATCTTACAGCACTATAGTTTTTTTCATATGAAAGCATTGTAAACACAGTGGTTAAGACCTCGGTTGTCCAGAGAGAAGGTGGTAAATTAATGGACGCAAGAAATTTAAATCTGATTGTTATATTTCAGAGGAGCCTCCATTATGACCACACTGAACAGCATCTGGTATTGTGAATCTCCTTTAGTACTAATGTGTTAAACATGCTGCTTCACTGAACTGAATTTCCATTTAAAGTAAACTGCAGTCCACATGCCATTTGACCATAATGACAGACTTGTTGAGGTCCCTCCCCCTTCCTTTGTCTCGGGGGTGGAATCCACGATTAAGGACTCTGCTCAAGTTTTCCAATAAAGCAAAAGGGGGGGGGTTAAGACCCTTTTCCTCACCCTTCATCCTTTTCAAGCAGCAGCCTGGAAACCCCCCTTGATCACAGCATAGCGAAACTGCAGAACAACTTGAGCACAGGAGGTTCGATTTTTGCTGGCCTCTGATCAACATGCTTTCATTTTCAAGTGGAAGCTGGTTATTGGGTTTGAAAATACAGTGGAGTACTCTCATTATTGTGTTCACTCCACACCAGAAATCAAATGTCTCTCCTGAGCCAAAAAAATTACTATTCAATCACAAGCATATGTAAAATTCAAGTAGTACAGAGTGAATGAGTTCCACACGTTCTCCATTGAAGTCAATTTATTTACTTAAAAAATTTCAAATTACAAAGAGTCCAAAGAGACTTTTTATACCACCACCATTTACAGAAATACATGCACATAAAGACAGAACAGAAAAAAAAACAAATGGATACCAGGTGCGTAGGTAGATACTTGTCAACCGATTATGTTGCATAATTCATACTTCAAAATATAAATCAAAAAGCAATTCACACTGCATCAAGTGTTCCCTAATAATAAATTACATGGAGGGAATTCAATTAATAATATCAGAGGAGGTCATAGCAAGCACCTTCTCTTTCTCTTTCAGTTTTAAAAAACAAAACAATATAACCATTTGCACCAGTTGCTGTAGTAACCGTACCCTACTGCTCTGGTCTCTTCGCAGGACAGTACAGGGATGAAGCTGTGGAAGAAGCGGTGGTTTGTGCTGTCGGACCTGTGCCTCTTCTACTACAGAGGTGAGTCCTGTCCTCTTGGCTAACAACATGGTAATTTGTGTGCAACTGCTTCCAACAAAAATAGCTTTTGATCAGTAGTTCACTGCCGTGACCTTCAGAGCCCCACAAACCGTGTTCTTGGCGATACCAAGTCGCTGCGGTGAGCGGTCCTGTCAGGACCAACTGAGCGAACATATTAATTGAAAGGTCTCTCTAGTCGTCTGCCTTGATATTTTCGAGATTATTTTTTCCCCCCAAAGCAAAGCCAGGGCTTCAACAAGACTTTGATGCAGCCATAATTTTGAGAGAGAAAGCGTAGCAGGAAATTGGTTTCCACATGTCAAGTTTCCAGAGATGATGCTCTTTTGGTACACTGTTACACTTATGTAACTCTCGGATTCAGATACTGTACATCAAACAGAATCTATCCTGCTATTATTTACAGATCATCCCCTAATTCCATGTCATAGGGGCCACCACTAAACACTGTCATTAATCACTGGTTTAATATTTGTGGTACTTAAACTGTTGTGTAATTAAGTTAAGACAACCCGTGTGGTGCACTGTTGCCTCACAGCTAGAGGGTTCTGCGTTTGAACTCTCAGTGTGTGGAGTTTGCACGTTCACCCTGCGTCTGCGTGATCTTTCTCCGGGTTCTCCGGTTTCCTTCCACAGTCCAAAAACATGCAGCTTAGGTTAACTGGAGACTCTAAACACTCAGTAGGTGTGAATGGAAGTTGCCTGCCTCTACTGTATATGTTGGCCCTGTGATAGACTAGAGTTCTGTCCACGTTGTACCCCGCCTCTAGCCTCATGTCAGCTGTGATTGGCTCCAGCTTCCCCCTGACGCCCAAAGGATAAGCTGAATGGTTAATGATTGGATGGAACTGATGTTTTCCTGACCAAGTGATTAAATGTTCTACTTTGACTGAAGTGGAAACAACATATTTTTTTCATATGGCCACTGCCTTTGTCCTCAGTCAGGTTTTTTTTACATGTGGGATTTTAAAGGAATTCCTGCTCAATTATTAAAAATCGGCCTGTCCTTGTAAATCTCCCTCTTTGCTACTGTTGCTCAGCAGGAATACATTTGCAACAGTTAGATGTGATTCTTTTTGTAAGCTCCTATTGACCGGGCATTTCAGCCTCCCTCATGCAGGACTAATGTTCAAATATTAATCTGATCAAATATTGACACAGCCGTGCCCGAGAGCTCTGTGTCTGCGAGCTTTCCTATTGGAAAAAAAGAGAGAAAGAAAGAAGTGAATGCTGTGAATCACTGAGAATGTAAGGTAACTGTAGGACAGGTATACAGTTGCTGCGGCAATAGAAGAAGTCTTGCGCGGCACAGGTCCACCTATCACATTGCCCCCTGCTCACTCAGTCTGGATACAGTCATCATTTCTGCTGATCTGGATGACATCCAGACAGTGTTATTTCTGCTGTCTGCCAGTGTGTCGCCTTGTTTCCGCCCACTGCCTGACAAAAGCCACAATCTGCAGCAGACCGGCTGATGTTGGGGAAATTGTATCCATCAGCATGGAGTGGGCAGAGAGGTCACGAACTGCGCTGCCCCCTACACTAAACGCAACATCTATCTGCAGTTATGATTGTTGTGTTGCACTCGGGCTCTTCCACAGTTTTTTCTTGTGTGCAGAGACCACTCTGCAGAGCTGCTGTGTAAATGTTTGTGTTTTGTTGAGAGAAACAGAGACAGAGAGCCATGATGAATAAATTAATAGATGTGGGGCCAGTGTGCTCAGGTAAAGCTGACGCTGGTGATCAATCTGTCAGCCCTACAACTTCATTAGTGGATGCAGGGCTCTAACAAGGCCCCAGGGCCATCAGCTCTACCTCTAAACTACCAGAGGCCGACCAGAGTTCAGCTTCCATTGATAAACCATGAATATCACTCACGTTGAGCCTCAATCATTCCAGTTACGATGCATGTGTGTTAAGAGAGTATGACTCTCACACAAAACAAATACACATGCGGGACTGCAGCAGTGACAGGTTGATATATTTTGTTTTCCTGCTCTGTTTTGGATAAGCAGTGCAGATTGCTTATATCAAATTGATAGGTTAAGCAGTTCTCTGCTTCAAACTCCGGACTCGGTCTAATCCCCCCTGTGGCGACAGCTCCATTGTCAATGTGAAGCCCTGCCTGCTAACTTAATGAGGATTAGAGAACCTAGCTGCACAGGGCATTGAATCAGTGCTCATCTTTTCGACTGATTGGACTCTGCTCATCTGACCAACATGCCCCTCTTTGCATTTTTATCCCACAATGCACCACAAATGACATCAGAGTTCAGTGTAGTATATTCAACAAAATAAAAAATAAAAAAATTACAAAATAGTTCCTGATGCATGACTTGACGTTGACTTTTCTCTGCAGATGAAAAAGAGGAGGGGATACTCGGCAGCATCCTCCTGCCAAGCTTTCATGTATCTATGCTGTCTGTGGATGATCATATCAACAGAAAATATGCCTTCAAGGTCAGTGCATGCTTTCACTCCCATCAAACTTTGTTAGAAGTAAGAGTACATTTTGAGCAAAGACAAAAAAACAACTAAGAAGAGCTGAAAGTTTAAGGTACACTGGTTAACAGTTTATAAATTAAAAAACATTTTTCATTGCGGTGGCCCCACTGTATAATCCGACAATGTTTTCTCAAGTTTTCAATTGAAAGTGAAGTAATGGAAGGTTTTGTTTTGATACATCAATAGTAAATAGTAAATGCTAGATTCAAGATAACTTTATTGTCTGTCACGAAATAACATAAATTTACATTACCTGTCATATTAAAACTACAAAAGACAGTGTTAGGTCAGAGTACAGTGCCTCTTTTTAATCTGGTCAGGGTGATGATAGCAGAGGGAATAAACACTTGTTTGTTTCTGAGTCATTGGGACTTTGTAGCGTTGAACTGACAGTGGATTTCCTGAAGAAAACCCTTGCCAACAGTCCTATCTTTGCTGAAAATTGCCTGTGGCGTAGTACTAGCACACTACAATGCTCTGAGTTGACTCGGAAACTCCAAGTTACTGGGCAACAGGCATATTTGATGGGATCTCAGTGGTGTGTACAGCGTTTGACTGTGGGTCCCTCATAAAGCCTAAGAGACAACATCGTTGTCCTGCCAAGCGCAGCCAAAAACAGACGCCCAGAAGTCTGCTCAAGGTTTCTCAAACCACACGGCCCACTCCTTTTCCAACTTTGACTCAGGCTGGAGCAGAGAGAGCCGAGGTAGAACGGGGCACCAACTCCTAAGTCTACATTGGTTTTCTCAGGAAAGGGATGACTTTTTGACTGTATGTTTTTGTCATTCAGAACTTCTCCCGTCTCCTCTTTCTGTGTCCAAAAGGGCAATGTCACTTAAAGTTACTTATTTCTCAGGATTATTTTGATGTAATTAGAGCAATGTTTTATTTGTTTTTCAGACATTGGTAAACAGGATATTGAGGTTGTGCACTTAACATTCTGTTTTTTTTTCTCTTTCTGTGTTTGGCTTTGACAATAAATTGCTTTGTTCGCCGCGAGGGAAGAGCAACAATGGAACAATGTGTCTGCCATACAATGGACTGCATGGTAAGTCCTACAATATTGTGGCAGATTTACCGACCTAATCTAGTGGTATGCATTAAACTCAGGTGACTCGCGGTTTGATTTATTAGGACGGTGCAGATGACCACAGCCAGGAGCATTTCACAAGCTTTTTTTCACCATTATTTGCTAAGAAATATTACATGCATTGAAGTCATTGTTTCCTTAAAGAGTTTCTCAAAAGCTTTACGTGTTTCTTTTTTTACTTACGTGTTTGCTACATAGCAAACCTTAATTTACCAGTCAGAGTTAAAGTACAAAAAATCACAGTTGACCCGATTATTTTGTCTTCTCTCTTTCAGGTCACCTTCTCTGTGTGTCACTGTTCCTTTCCCCCCATCCCATCTATTGTCACGACAGGCAACACACCCCAACATGCGGACATACTATTTTTGCACAGACACCGCCAAGGAAATGGAGTCCTGGATGAAAGTAATGACAGATGCTGCTCTTGTGCAGCATCTGTCGGAGCCAGTCAAAAGGTTTGTAACAGCACCACCCGTGCGGCCATTTTTAGAGAGGGGGAGGATTACAGCGGGTTTTCTCGTTTCTGAAAAAGAGCAGGACATTTGAAAAGGGCATTTGAGTTCTCAAAACAAGTACTAATAACTCCCCTGGTTTATTTCTTCATCCAGATTTTCTTTTTTAGAATTTGTACTGCAAAACAAATGCTTTTAAATCCCTCTGTCAAGCCTTTTAACACGCACCTTTGACATGTCTGGTCTCTGGGTTTGCTGAAGAAAGTGTGACTATTTTTCACATCATGTAACTATTTTTTTCCTTTTTAAGATTAGCATACACAACAGGAATGTAATGTGTATGTAGGCATGTGTATGTTGTGAACATATCCATAGGTGCTGCAGGAGTTGTTGTGCGCAGCTGCACTGGTCAAACAAGTTCACTGCCTCAGCAGTACAGGGTTCTTTCCTTTCCTTTTTTAAAATTGTGTTAAATGTCTGTCATTTGGCAGCATACTGGTCTAACGTGGGTGAGCAGAGGCCTCGTGGTAAAGTGCTCTGTAATTACACAGAGCAGTAGTGCCTGAAATCCACTAAATAGCATTGTCAATGTGTTGCCGTTTCAAGACTATTCTGAGTAACGGCGTTGTAATATCCATCTAGTAAAGGATATCTTAATGTTAAAGTGTCGAGTGTCTTATAACCTGCAGACAATATTACTTTCATCACATCTACATATTTTAAACTGGTGTTAAAAACCCCGATGTGACACAGTAATCTAAAACCTAATCTTTCAAAGACCTTTCCCTTTAAGTCTTTCTCCAATCTCCTCCACTCGAGTGTGAGCGAATGCGCACAGACGTTCACAGGGTTAAATGTGCTCCGCTGGGCTCATGGAGCCACAGAAGGCTGGAGAAGACATTACGTGACTAGTGCTGCTATTTAGAAGGATACAAGTGGAAACTGTGAAGGAATGCCTCTCCTACTGTCCTCTTATTGCTAACCCAGTGAGCCGTGCTGCAAAGGGGAATTCGCAGAACTTTGAAGTCGTGACCTTGAGTGCATCTGATGCCAGGGAGTAGTGGTGTCCATTACCTCTTGAGACCTCCTTAATCACCACAGGGTTGTGGATGGCTCTTCTAGAGAGGAGGTAGTGGGGAGCTGCAAATGGATCACTGGTGCCTGAGCCCCACCTTTGAGAAGTGCCCCAGCAGAAGCAGTATTTTATTGGGGATATCTGATTTCCTTTTACACGCTTGGCCTCCTCTGGCAGCTGGAAAAGACATTGTGCAC